>NC_080570.1:9602660-9660160 GCF_030247185.1 Malaya genurostris | reverse complement strand
TCAGACGATGTAACTTTTGTTCATGTCACGTCGAGTTTTCATTTCCTCTGGATGTGTAATTTAAATTAGTGTTGTCAGCACAGATACCACGGCTTTTCGCTGGGGATGTGGGCGAAGAAGTCGGAACTTGGACGAGCAACGTGACACTTGCCATAGAGCGCCATCATGGGTTGAAGAACTACACTCCAAAAAAATTTGAATTTTACGAGTGACTTAATCCCTCATACGATGTAATTCATAAAGACCTAATTTGTCAAATGACGGAAAATTTTATTTGTAATGACTAATTGTTAGATGAGCTTGAATTTTACTGGTTTCGACTGTAACTTGCGTTCTGCTAGCAGGTGCGCCTGTATGAATTTAAATGCACCTTCTACCAGCCAAGCAGATGCATACTTCTGTGGCTCAGTCGATTGACAGACGTACTTGCGATCCAATGATTCGCGGTTCAAGTCGCGGCGGTTGCTATCAGTATTCTTTTTTTTTTTATTTCAATGAATTTTATGTGATGGAGTTTTAGACACAATTTTGAATGTTCTTCCACGTGAATTTGCGTGAACTGCGACGCTTCAATTATGTGCATCTAATAAGATGTAAAATCACAGGGATTTTTTAAATGTGTACAGGTAACAGTACACGGAGAACCCGCAGATCACAAAATTACAATACTGCAATTGTTGTTCCACGCCCTGGTTGTTCCAACTAAAATGTTGTTGATTTCAACTAACCTTTCTGTTGATTTTGTCACAACCATAACAAGGTAAACGAAATTGCTGTATTCAAATGCTGTCACTTGGCGGACAACGAAGACAGCAAAACGCAGGACAAAAATTTTCTTCATTTCACCAGTTCCGTTTCATATTGAGAATTTTCAAATTTTTTGGCAAATAAACGTCATTTATGTCAGTTACGTAGTGGCCACTTCATGTAAGTGAAAGTGTGCAGAAGAATTTTAAAACAAGTTTTCCATGTATTTAATAGATATTCCAGCAGTATAAATGTTCTAATTTCATCGGCGAGTAAAGTGTTTTCGGACAGTTGAAGCAAATGTATTTAAAAACGATTAACGCTTAAAAATTTGCTACTAAAGTGAAGCGGTACTATTTGTACTTTCTTGAAAGTGCCTTATGCTACGGCTTATCAGCAACATTCTTGAAAACGGAATCAAAAAAGCCATTCTGCAAATGGAGGAAAAACTTCTTAATGCCCTGTGTTCATTTCACTGGTGAATTCCTTTTTGGGAAGTATAATCATCCGTGAGTTTAGTAATAAAGCTATATAAGCAGCTTCTTAGATAACAGATAATTAGCTGCCCCTGAAGAGACTAGCAGTAAAAAATATTTATTGCAATAGGCGTCTTAAACTCAAATAACTGAATAATTGGTTAAAACAACTGAGACATTTTGTCGTGAATACGACTTACTTTACTATGGGGCGCTTTTCCAGAATTTACCCTCTGAGAGAGTGATAAGTTTTTTATCGTGAATATCTTTTGTTGTATCTAACGTATCATCATAATTTTTGCTATATGCCATCAGAAATATGATCAGCAATTTATGATAACATTTTTCTCGTACCTCAGTATGTATGAAAGGATAACACTTGGTATATTTCGTTCATTCTAGCCTGCGCAGTTGACTGAGCAGGAAGTAAAGCAAGTGCATCTTTCCGGTTGGTTTAGGTTCAGAGTTCAGTTCCAGTTCTATAACTATTAAGAATTCAGTTCAATATTGAATCGATTGTTGAACGTTCGCCGAGCCAGTTTCGCTTTAAACAAGAGCGATTGCGTCATCCTGGTGCTGGTCGTTTGTATTGTGGCAAAATACAATGAAAATTGAAAAACGATGGGGAACATTGCACAAAAGCAGCTCTTCTAATTGATGCTTCAGTTATTCCTGCCTACATAGTTGCCTCGTTCAGTAAAGATCAGAATCCAATTCTAGGGTTTAGTTCTGAAATTCAGTTTCAGAATCCAATACCTGATATTTTTTTCAATTCCAGAAGCCAGATTTAAAATGCGGTTTCTTGCCCAGAATCCAAGGCCAGAATCAAGTACCATAATTCTGGAACTGAAACTGAATTTCAGAACTTGATTCTAACTCGGGATTTTGGAACCGAGTTCTGGATCTGAGATTAGGATTGATTCGAGACCTGAACTTTGGATGTGCATTTTGAAACTGAATTTTGGAACTGAAATGTCAGATTAGAAAATCCAAAAACCGAAATCCAGGAACAGAACTCAGATCCCAAATTAAACTGTATTTCAATAATTGAGTTCTAAACTGCATTCCACACGGAGAACCCTTCGATCATAAAATTGCAATATCGCAGTTTTTGATTTTTGCGATAGTTGATTTAACTAATTTCTTTTTGATTCAACCAATATGGTTTTTGATTTGCATATATTCAAGTAGTTGAAAAAATATGTTGTTTTGAATGCTGTCAAATGCCGGAGACGGTTGAAAGCAAAACAATAATTGCAATGCAAAATCAAAAACTTTTTTAGTTGAAATCTGTTCGCGTCGCTTCAAAATGTCAATGAAAACAACATCGATGGTTAAAGCGTTTGGTGAAATTGTGTTCATTCGATTTGAGAAATTTATGATAACAAGTGTTTATCTAACAGCGGTGTTGTGATAAAATTAACCTTGTTTAAGATGAAAAAGATTTGGTGACAAATTAGAAAATGATCATCTCGTAATGTTTCAGGTATGCGCAAAAATTTTATGCTACAAATTCGATCATTGATTTACTTCCAGCAGACTGTTTTACTTCCAGCTGTTTGATATCGATGATGATGTTCATGGATTAGCAATAAAACGCTTTTTGACATGAATTTAATTTAGAAAAGTAACAGGAGCGAAGGGTTTCAGACACCCAGAACGCGCTGCGATTGAATGGTGTGTTTGAATTGCCGTCGCAAAATTCCAATTCCCAGCGGTTGATGCACCCAAGCTCATATAAATTGACTAAAATTATCAGTGCATAACTTTAGTTCAACCGTTTGAAGGCATCATCTTTCAATACTCATTTTAGGTAAATTTAATAAAAATATCTAAAACAAATAAAACCGATTTATTTTTCAACTAACAAAATTTTGTTTCAATAACAACACCAGTTATTTCAACTAAAATATTTGTTGAAATTGAAAGGTATGTGTCCTCACTAATTGACAGCATTTTTTTTCAAACAGTTAAATTAGTTGTTTCAACCATCGTTTCTGCTAATCGAAAAACAAAAATGACAGTTTAGTTAAAACAACAATCGATTAGTTGTACCAAATTTTAACCAATCGAATTCAGAAAATCAACTAATATTTTGGTTGAAATGGGATCGCGGGTGGTTCCGTGCAGAGTCCAGGTTCGGAGCTCTAAACTAGAATACAAGTCTAGAGTTTGTCCACAAATTTGTCACTAGAGCGTTTAGTAGAATAATTTCACTGGCATTATATTTTAACACCATTCTATCCTACTATACCTATATAGTGAAATTGTATGGTGGTAAAATATTATTCTACTTGAATTTGGTTCCAAAGTTCAGTTGTACAATTCTGGAAGTGTGACTGAATTTAGGAACTAGAAGAAGATCTTCGAACTACATTCTGGATCTTCTGAGCTGAATTGAATTCCCGAATTGAGTTTCAGATATCAATTCTAGCATTCGAATCACAAACTCGGTTCCCAAATTCCAGTTAAAAGATTTAGAATCGTTAACATCAGAGAAACTGACTGCGTATTCACATCATCCAGTTATGTCTCTGACATTACCAACCCGTCTTTTATGATTTTGTTTTTTTTTTTTGTTTCGATTACAGAGGTTTTAACCTTAAGGTCATTCGCCTCTTCGGGCCAGAAAAACTGTCTGACCCTATGTGCGGGGTTGGGAATCGAACCCAGGTGGGCTGCGTGAAAGGCATCGACTTACCCATTACGCTACACCCGTCCCCGCTTTTATGATTTCATGCATACAGGTAACTTTGCTGGGATTGTGTCATTGCTCCGTTGCACGAGTGACACCTCATTGAAACGTTTCATTTTCCGATTAGAGTACATGTCATAGCTCAACTGTAACGTTCCATCGCCCGTTTGTGGTGCGTGTCTTGGCTGGGTGTCATTGCAAAACTGCCAGCACAATAAATAAAAAATGACAACAATCGGTTAGTTGTACCAAATTTTAACCAATCAAATTCAGAAAAACAACTAATATTTCAGTTGTTTTCGGATCGCTGGCTTTTCCGTGTAGAAACACAACAGGTCTCTGTGGAACCAAAGTGCCGTAGGACCACTCACTTCTTTTCTATACTCACCTGGGTACATTTTCAAAATTTCACACTTCAAGGGAATTTTCCAGATTAGATTTCTCAATAACTTTTTCTCTGTTTGAGTATTTTTCTTCAATATTGTACTAAACGGATGGAAGAAGTTTATTATGTAAACATTGCTTGAATAATAAATCAAAGTTAAAGAAGTACACTTCCTAAATAAACATTTTTATATCGTTAATTTAACAGATCGGCTGAAAAGTTCGTATCGTTTCTATGAGAGGGCGCCACTAGAATTAAATCCATACCATTTTCAGTTATTACCAACCTTCAAAAGATACGTGTATAAATTTGACAGCTGTCTGATTATTAGTTTGTGAGATATTGCATTTTGAGTGAAGCTACTTTTGTTATTGTGAAAAAAATGGAAAAAAAGGAATTTCGTGTGTTGATGAAACACTACTTTTTGATGAAAAAAAGTGCCGCCGATACCAAAAAATGGCTTGATGAGTGTTATCCAGACTCTGCACTGGGCGAAGCAACAATTCGTAAGTGATTTGCAAAATTTCGTACTGGTCATATGAGCACCGAAGACGATGAACGTTGTGGACGTCCAAAAAAGGCTGTTACCGATGAAAACGTGAAAAAAATCCACAAAATGATTGTCAATGACCGTAAAGTGAAGTTGATCGAGATAGCTGACACCCTAAAGATATCAAAGGGACGTGTTTGACATATTATTTACGAATGTTTGGATATGAGAAAGCTTTGTGCAAAATGGGTGCCGCGTGAGCTCACAATCGATCAAAAACAACAACGAATTGATGATTCTGAGCAGTGTTTGATGCTGTTATATCGAAATAAAACCGATTTTTTTCGTCGATATATAACAATGGACGAAACATGGCTCCATCACTTCACTCCGGAGTCCAATCGACAGTCAGCTGAGTGGACTGCACGCGATGAACCGAACCCAAAGCGTGGAAAGACTCAACAATCGGCCGGTAAGGTTATGGCGTCTGTATTTTAGGATTCGCATGGTATAATTTTCATCGACTACCTTGAAAAGGGAAAAACCATCAACAGTGACTATTATATAGCGTTATTAGAGCGTTTGAAGGACGAAATTTCAAAAAAACGGCCTCATTTGAAGAAGAAAAAAGTTTTGTTTCATCAAGACAATGCACCGTGTCACACGTCGATGAAAACCATGCTGAAATTGAACGAATTGGGCTTCGAATTGCTCCCTCATCCACCGTATTCTCCAGATTTGGCCCCCAGTGACTTTTCCTGTTCTCAGACCTCAAGAGAATGCTCGCTGGTAAAAAAATTAGAAGCAATGAAGAGGTAATCGCTGAAACTGAGGCCTATTTTGAGGCAAAGGACAAATCGTACTACAAAAATGGTATCGAAAAGTTGGAAGATCGCTATAATCGCTGTATCGCCTCTGATGGCAATTATGTTGAATAATAAAAACGAATTTTGGCAAAAAAATGTGTGTTTCTATTAAACGATACGAACTTTTCAGCCGAACTGTTATACCCGGCTTTAACCAAGTTGCGGTCGTTCGCCGGAAAATAAACTTGAAAACGAATCGAAACCCAGTGGGTAATTTGTTTCTATTAGTTGCTAATTATTTAATTAATAATTTTGAATTTGTTGCTCTTTGTTTTGGTTTTTCGAGTATTTCGCTTAGTTTACATAACACCAGAATAAAAATAATCCGCAAAATTGTTTTGAATGATCGAAAAGTGAAGTTGCGTGAGTTAGCTGACACCATCAAAATAACAAAAGAACGTGTTGGCTTTAAATTGCACGAGCATTTGACTATGCGAAAGCTCTGTTCAAAGTGGGTGCCGCGTTTGCTCACTGTTGATCAAATACGAGATCGTCTTGATGATTCCGAGCAGTGTTTGGCCATGTTTAAACGTAACAAATTTTTTATTTTTGCTTCGATATGTGACAATGGATGAAACATGGATTCATCACATCACTCCAAAATCAAAACGATCGTCATCTGAGTGGACAGTAACTGGCGAACCTCGTCTAAAGCGCCCGAAAGCACAACAGTCGGCTGGAAGGGTTATGGCCGCGGTATTTTGGGATGCGTGTGGTGTAATATTTATAGACTATCTTGAAAAAGACAATAACATTAACAGTGAATATTATATAGCGTATATGGCAAAGAAAACAACGCACCGTGTCACAAGTCAATCAAAACAATGGCGAACCTTGTCACAAGTCAATCAAAGCATGAATTGAGCTTCGAATTGTTCCCACATCCACTGTATTCGTCGGATTTGGCTCCCAGACTACTGAAAAAATGTTCACCGGTAAGAAATTTCGCACGAATGAAGAGATTATCGCTGAAACTGAGACCTATTTTGAGGCCAAAGATAAATCGTTTTATAAAGGTGATATTGAAATGTTAGAGCGGCACTGGAATGATTGCGTTGCTGTTGATGGGGATTGCGTTGATGATTAAAGTTAATTTTGAACAAAGAAAATCGTGCTCTCTTCGTTAGGCCCGGGACTTTTCATCCCATGTGTTATTGCGTTGTGATGCATTATGTTATATTCATTATTAAATAATTATGATGAGGTCACCTGAAATGAATTAACACTCTGCTTAATATACTATTCGAAATTTTCCCAAATGTTTATATTGAAGCTATTATATAGAAAAAGTTTTTCATAAAAACTGCATTATTTTCTTGGCCGTCGAACTTCTTTTTATACAAAAACTAAACTATGTTCAAGTGGACAAAATAAAATTTCGTTCGTCGGAATTATTCAACATTGTTTAACTTTTGATTTCATGCTTTAAACATGATACGATGATTTTTTCATTCAAAAAAAAATTGAACTCCATATAATGGCTCTTACATTAGATTTATGGGTTCCAAAAAATCTATCCAGTTCACTAATTCTCCTGAAGTTTTTGGTAGAAGTTTAAAAAATTTTACTAAATACACGCTCAGTGGAATCTTGCGAAGTAATCAGTAGAAATTATGTGGATTTGGCATCATGCCACTTCAAGCGAAGGTTACACTCTTTAGTATACAAAACTACATAACATTTACTAATAGGAGGGCAAACATAAAGAATGAGCCATTTCGATTTCTACTTAGATTACGACAAAAATTCTATTTTTAATCTTATTCCCACTGAGCCCAACAATTCAAGTCTAGATATAAAGACTTCAACAGCAGTCGGACTTGATGATCGAAAATGAAATTTATTGCCTTCAGCAGCTCACGATGTCACTGTGGGAAACGGAGTGTCTGATGTGGATGTTGATTTATCTCGAGATGAGAAAATGTCGAACCGAAATTAAATTACGGAAGTCGTATATTTCAGATTGGAAAAACTGTTCGGTTTTCGACTAAACCGCAAGTCTCTAAACTTTTCATCCTATGTACAAATTATTCATTCAAAAAATGAGACGAAGCGGCATCCACTAACTGCTACTTTCGTAAACAAATTCACGATGGTCTGCCGTTGATAGAACGAACCATCGGTTTCCATCCCTTAGGCGGTATAAGAAGAGAGCAAATATAATTAATTGTTCCCTCAAAGTAGTAGTTCCTCTGCTCTGCCAGCGTGACATCGTCGAAGGGGGATTGATTCTACCAAATTTCGTTAGCACACATCAACTTTAACGAATCGTTTCTTTCTCTCTCTCTCTCTCTCTCTCTCTATTTTGCTACCCACAATTGGTAATGATTTGACTTTACGGCATCGAAAATTATCTTTGAAGAAATTATTTTCGGTTCGTCATCTCGCCTCAAACCAGTACGCAAAATGCGAGCAAATCACAATCACAATGAAGTAGATTTATGAAAGATGGCTCACGATGCAGGCTGCTGGTTGAAGATAAAGGTCAACTAAATTGAAACTATCGGCCCTTAAACGTAAATTGAAACGCTTATTGTAACGAACAGTAGAAATCTGTCATGATAAAATAATGGAAAACCATCTTTCTCTTGTCATGGACACTGTCTGCTTAAAACATGGTTTGTCTTTTTAGTTAAGCTAATTAATGACACGAATTTGGGTTCATTTTTTTGAAAAAATTAATCAAATCGATTTGTGTTTTTTTTTCACAAAAACATGCTTCAGATATTCGGCAACATTCTTCAAACCAGAGTTTTCATTAATAACAACACATGAGCTGAAAAGTCCCGGACGTAACACATAGATGGCACTAGTTTTATTGCAGTTACCTGCTATCAGTTAAAACTTAGTTTATTATTTATTATGCTAAGAGTGACGCTACTTTTGTTATTTTCAGAACAATGGATTAAAAACAATTTCGTGTTTTAATTTTATACTGCTTCTTGATGGAAAAAACACCGGTCAACTAAAGCAATGGTTTGAAAAATGTTATGGAGACTCCGCTCCATCAGAAATAACAATGAAACGTTGGATTGCTGACTTTAAACGTGGTCGTAGAGACACCGATGATGCAGAACGTGGACGTCCAAATAAACACCAGAAAACATTAAAAAATCCACAAAATCGTTTTGAATGAGCAAAAAGTGAAGTTGCGTTTGTTAGCTGACATCGTAAAGATATCTAAAGAACGTGTTGTTTTTAAATTGCCTGAGCATTTGACTGTGAGAAAGCTCTGTTCAAAGTGGATGCTGCATTTGCTCACTGTTGAGCAAATACGAGAGCGTGTTAATGATTCTAAGCAGTGTTTGGCGTGGTATTTTTGAGACGATATATGACAATGGATGAAACATGGATTCATCACTTCACTCCGGAATCAAAACGATAGTCATCTGAGTGGACAGCAACTGGTGAACCTCGTCCAAAGCGCCCGAAAGCACAACAATTGGCTGGAAAGGTTATGTCCACGGTATTTTGAGATGTACATAGTCTAATATTTATCGACTATCTTAAGAAAGAAAATATGATTAATAGTGAAAATTTTATAGCGTTATTGGAGCATTTGAAGGCTGAAATTTCAAAGAAACAACCGCAAATGGCAAAGACAACGCACCGTGTCACAAGTCAATCAAAACAATGACAAAACTACATGAAATGAACTCCGAATGAAGAGGTTATCGCTGAAACATAAGCATTACATCCTCGTGTCATCCTAAAGCTGTAACGACTTGGATTCCCCTGATGGTTCACTAGGTGGCTGGAATCATATCTTTCTGGTCAATCGGCTTTCGTCAGGATTAATGCCGTTCTTTCAAAAAAGCTCGAAATGCCTACCAGTGTTCCTCGCGGAAGTCAGTTGGGACCGCTAATATTTATTTTATTCATCAACGATCTTTGTACTCGCAGAAAATCTGGAAAATTGTTCTATGCTGACGATCTGAAGATCTTCCGTCCAATCGCTTCGAATCTCGACTATGTAGTACTTCGAGATGACATAGCAAGTATTGAACAATGGTGTTTGTTGAATGGTATGCTGCTTAACACTAGTAAATGTAAGATGATAAGCTTCAGGCGTTCGCTAGTTTTGCGCTGCTTCGAGGGCATATCATTGAAAGAGTAGACTATTCGTGATTTAGGCGCAATATTCGTCAGAAAACTTAGCTTCACGGCCCATATTGCATCAACTATGGCTAAAGCATTTGCAGCGTTGGAATTTTTGAAACGGAATATCGCTGATTTGAATGACTTCTACACACTAAAAGTTCTCTACTGCTCCCTAATTTGAAGTATTTTGGAATATACTGTACATGTGTGGGCGCCGTATCACGACGTGCAAAGCTACACTCTTAGAAAAAGTGAAATTTATGCTTGACGTAAATTTGAGCATTCCGTAATTTCTGCGGTGGTGACACAATATTACATCTATTAACATGTAAAAATAAATTTTGCGTCTATATCGATGCAAGCTTCAGCTAAATTAATTGTGAAGTTTATGATATGACTTATCTTTAAATGTTTTGAATTATGAATGTAAGAGAATCGCGACGCTCCTTTTATGTGCATCTATAAAGATGTAAATTTTTCTAAGTGTGTACCGATTGGAACGCGTCCAAAAATGCTTTGTACGTTTCGCACTGAGGAAACTACAATGGAACGAACCTTCCAATTTGCCACCGTACATCGATAGATGCGAACTACTTGACCTTCCAACATTGGAATCCCGTCGTACTTTTTTACAAAGAATGTTTATCTATGACAATCTATCGAATAATATTGACTGTTCTGATATCTTAGACAGTATCACTGTGTATGTTCTTGCTTGTGTTATAAGAACCCGTAATTTTTTTATGATACCTAGACATCGTACAATATATGGACTAAACAACCCGGTGGATAATTGCTGTAGGAAATTTAACGAGACTTTTTGATTTTAGTTTAACGAAATCTAGTTATAAGTTAGCGATAAAACACTCTTGACCAGTTTAGACAAACATTTATACATTACGTTAAGAAATATCTGAACGGTACTTCCCGAACATTTAACAAATAAAGAAGAATTAAATTATAAGAAATTCTTCGTATTTACGACAATCCGGTCATGTCTCTGACATTACCCACCCACCCATTTTTTCAAGAGTTTCTAGGGTAATTTTAGACGTTGGCTCAGATCTGTTTCAAAAATGCGATGCCATCTTGCACAATTTTCAAATCAAACGCTAATCACAATTGCAAGAGGTTTACATATCTCTATCTGCATCGTTTCTCCCTAGCACCGTCATCGCTACATGAATGAACGCTTGTAAGGAATTGCTCACTCTAAGTTAATTGAGTTGCACAATCAACGAACGCTAACAAATTGTAAACACAAATGTTAAATCGTTTCAATAGGTCACAAAACAGAGCACACTATTGCAGACTGGTATCTAGGAAACGGAAGCTTGTTTTAGTCCCACCTCGAATGGATGACGCAACACTTGACAGCTGTCATTGTACCTTCTATTCGAAATTAGGCATTTTGTTTCAAAAGATTCCGCCGCCTCTCTGATAGGAGATCGGACATGCGAGATACAATTATTTAAAGACGAGAAAGCGTTCCAGCTTCAAGCCAATTAGATTGTTCGGTAACATTGTTATCTCTACTATAGCAATTTACACCGAGAACTGACGCAAGCAGCACCAAACCCTAATGACAACAGTCAGATTCCACCCCTCATCGATACAAATCAAAATATATCGCTATCAAATTTCCCAAAGGATCATATTCCCGACTGTGACCGCATCCGAAGGCACTGCGCTTGTCCGGAATTCCATTGTCAATAAAACCGACGACTGCACCTTCTTCGTAGCAATTCAAGTAAACCCAAAACGTTGCTCCTACTGGCATGTCCCAGTTCTTGGCACGTGCATCCATTAATGTTGGGGAAAAAAAGATCGGTCTGGTTATATGATCCCCATCATCCCCTTCCGTGCGAAGCTCTCGGTAACAAGCTAATCGGAACTGCACCGAAGCAAGCGGATTCTCCGTTAAGACGTCGATCGGTGTAATTACATCCCACAGGTGAAACGACTTCAGCCGTGCCTAGGCCGAGTGGTGAAGCGAAGATTTGATTAGGGTGTGAGAAACTGAGAATGACAGCGAACAAGTAGCTAGTAGGCAAAATTATTTCCTAGTTTTCACAGTCAGTTAGTTTTGATGTACTTCCGAATAAAAAACTTCACTACGGAAAATTACTGTTATGCATGGATGATGTACAAGTAGACTGACACTGCTCGTGTAAAGAATGATGATGAATTGCGACTGCCGTTAACTGGTACAGTATTTTACTATCACACCACTTTTGGACTTTGAAATTCGCTTGAACTGACTGTCGTTACTAAAAACCACACCACATGAAGCTTCATGTAAAAGAAGTTATTCTATTTTTGCACCATTCCTTGGTAGACAGTAATGTTTGGCCCCCAAAAATACCAAACCAACTGCGATGACATGCAACGATGATTGACGTTTGAATTTGCGTTGGTTGGCCTGCTACGACGTAGGATTACGGTTCTCGTAATAAGCGTCGGACGTACGCAAACGCTTATTGCGTTTATGTTTGATTTCCGATCAAAAGATAACGGCAGAGTGCTGTCAAAACAATTGTGTTTCAATTTTTTGAAATTTTACCCACTAATCAGATTACATCAGAAAAAAAACTTTCTGCTATTAACTTATTAGTACCCGCTGATTGGTTTTACGGCCTTGACAAATACTATTGAATGTTTTGATTTTGCAACCATTACACTATGCTATACAGTAAACATCCTGCGGGCTGTTTGATGTATCTTAAGTATGAATATATCAGGTGATAGCCTAAATAAAGTGAGAGAGAGAGAGAGAAAAAGAAGGTGGATGCTATCACTAAAAGAACGAAACAAAACAGAACTGGAGAAAAATATGCACTAACTTCCAACGCAAAAGTTCGAACGGAAGTGCACCCTTACCCGTACCAACAAGCAAGTGTTGGGTTGTGCCCAGTGCTATTTGGCGAAAAAAACTATCTGTACAATATCTTTCTCGAAAAATCAAACATCAATTTAGTGCGAAAACTGATTTTGCGACCAAAAAAAAAAAAAAAGGTCGCTCGACCTGGTTTACCCCTATGGAACCCAACACAAAAACTGAAAATCGGTATTTATCTGTATGAAAATTGAAATATCGGTATTTTGAGAGAGCATATCTGTATTCCTGTATCGAGTCCAAAAATCGGTATAAATACCGAGAAATCGGTATAGTTGGCAGCGCTGGTTGTGCCGCTGTATAGCACCGAGGAGCTCTTGTCAATCAATCTTCATCCGTTCAGTAAACAGCGCTATAGAAGAAAAGAAGAAACAGTACAGTTTTCTCATTCACAATGGACTTACGAGTAGAATGATAATAGGGTTACCAGTCGAAGCGAAGCGAGAATGCCATGAACTGGAAACCTCGTTACTAATACTACCACCAAAACAATTGAAATACAAGGTAATGAAAGACAATAATTGCAAGTTCTAATTATTTGATAATCAATTTTTGTTTGCCTGTCTTTTTTATATATTTTCCAAGAATTGTTCCCAGAAGATCTCACATTGAAACGGGTCCACTTCCACTCGTCAACTATTCACCGTGCCTAAGGTTAATGGCTGATAAACCTCTTGTCATTGCTATTTACTGCGTTTTACTCGTTCCTGTAGCAAGTATAAAAATAGATGCGACTATTGTTGTCGACGGCGAAGGAAAATGAAGTTTTGCGGAAAGGTTTTTCCGCACGGAACTATTTAGCAGTACACTTTAAAATTTGGTCTGTACATACTAAAATTTACTCGATGTTTCCACAAATTTCCATTTTTACATCAGCCACAAAAAAATTGTTATCCCCCAAGGAACCGCAGTGATCTAAAAATTCCAGTACGATAGTTTCCAAATTTTGATTTTATTCACCAATATATTCTCGTTGAAGAGCAACACAATTGTTCCAGCGGCGTTCCAGCATTTCTATACCACGATTTCTCCCCAGTCTAAAAAAACATTCTAGTTTCAGCGATGAACTTATCATCCGATGCAATCCTGTTTTTTCAACGAGCTTCTTTTTTTAAATCTGAAAACAGAAAATAATCGCCTGGGGCTAAATTTGGCGAGTGTAGAGGATGGGGCAGCAATTCAAGTTTCATTTCAGAGAATGTACCCGAACCCGAGAATAATTTTTCTTCCGAACCTGAAACCGACTGGTAGCCGATAGAAAATAAAAATCTTTACCCACACTCGACCCGAACCCGAAAAAATGCAGGTATCTATTACTATAAATTCGGAGCAATTTCGTTAGCGATATAGAATAGTCAATTGTTATTGTTGTCTAATAACAAGACATTTTCAAAGTTCTCAGGAGTGACACTTAAGTTTTAATAACGCTATAAAAACCTTTTGCTTGGCTTCTTCTAGTGACCATTGGATGACGAAATCGATTTGGTCTTTTTATTCAGTTACTTCCAGAATAAAACCGCGTTCGCAAAACGTCTAAAATACTGATTACTTTTCTAGTTAGACTGGTTGAAATTTAGCTTAAATTTCAGCTTAGCAATGAAATGAAATTTCACTGGGTAATAGTGATCCATTTGTAAGAAACCTACCCGGTGGATTTTGTCGACCCGCATCGGTCCGATCATCGGCCCGATTATCGGTCCGATTGAGCACGATATGGGGCCGATCGTAGCGCTTCGATCGGCCCGTCATCGGATAATTCTGCACCATTTGCATCAACCGCGTCGATCTAAAAAAGCTTTATGTTTACATTATGTATCGCTAGAGAAACAGAGCGAAGGAATATCAAACAAGATATTTTCGAGCCGACGTCTTCCCGATAGGGTGAGAAAGATTGTTAAACATTTGTATCGATCATAGAGGCTTTAACCTTAAGGTAATTCGCCTGTTCGGCCCAGAAAAACTCTGGCCCTAAATTCTGGGTTTGAAATCCAACCCCGATATATTCCATCCCCCGAGTATCAGACATCCGCTCTCTGCTTTGGTATATCTTCACTCTTTTGTTCTACCGATACACTATGTAAGCTCGAAACGCAATCAAAAGCTTTCGTGCACGATGCGTCCGATGTTCGGATTTACTGGGTAGGGGTATTATAATTTGTATTTGGAAGTAGTAGCAGTAATAGTAGTAGTAGTAGTAGTAAGAGTAGTAGTAGTAGTAGAAAATTGAAGATTTTTTCTAAAAATTGTCATCGAATCAAGACAATTTTAGCTTTAAAATCGCAGTAGATTGCGGTGTTTAAGAAACGTAAGTTTTCCTAAGCAATTGCCATAATCTCTACACTACACTATATTTCAGAGATAGGAAATGCCCACGACATCTTAGAGCTTAAGCAGAGAGCCTATAAATTCATACTGAGGGTTTTACTTCTCTTGCAACATGCAGCATTTCTAATTTCATCTTCAGTATGTTACTACACGGAACCGCAAAACATCCTAATTTTAAGTACATTCCACTCAATTTGAGGGTTCCGTTCAATAACCTAATTTTAGGTAAAGTAGTTTCCGTAAGGCGCATGTAAAAAAAACTTAAAGATGAGTTATATTCACTCTACAGTTGAGTCGTATTGACTCAATTTCAAGTTGGTACGGTTTACTTCATTTTAGCTTATTGAATGAAACCTTCGCTGCTGTGTGATTTTGATCTTTGTATTTTGACAACAATTGAAGGAGCGAGCGGAAGGAAAGATTCAAAAGAACTCAAAATTAAGTAAAAAGAAGTCAAATAATAGGTAGTTTTTATTTTCCGTGTACAGAACCTTGTAGCACCACAAACAAATATACAGACTAGACAGTAACGAGTTTTTTTTCGGCGCACACAATTGTCCTCCGTGCAACTAGCTACAATCATGTTAAACTGGCAGCGCTGCTGAGTTCCCAAAACATTTGTTTACTATGCAACTGTCAAAATCTGAAACTGTTGCATGCATGCCAACATCCAATAAAAACATACGCCTCGCGCCCCGTCTGGTAGTGAGTTCGGCTATTTTTAGAAAGTACCCGTTGTGAATCACTTTTTTTCAGCAATTGTTCGGCACCCTCATATCTTATTTTTTGTCTGTGGTACTATTTTCAAGCACTTCCAAAAAAATAAGAAAAACTATGGTTTCACTTCAGCAGCATTTTTTAAGTTTGCTGCATATCTGTTAACATTGCCTTGCACTGATCAAAAATATGCAGTGAAATCTTTTTTGACGTTTAAATTTTTTATTGTTTTGTGAACCCTTGTGTTACTGTCAAATGGCTGCGAAAATCTCAAAAGTATGAAATTTCTTTTTTTTTCTGCACTTTGTGATGAAAACCAACTTTTCATTCTTGAATCCATCAGATCTCACGGTCGCATCACTAGCTTAGAGCGTATCCTAGACGTCATATCTACCCAAATCTTCAACTGCGCGATAACTATAGAATAGAATGATGAGTCGTCGTCCTTCCGGAAAGTAGGTGAAGCATATACATTTCCTCTACTCCTTATCTTTTATCCTTCTCAGTGAACGATGAAGATGGGGGCATTCGGCAATGGCGGCTATCATGCTGTTGAGATGTTCGGTTCGGAGTTGAAATGATATACATTTCCAATTTAAATCAACATATATGTGTAATGATGATATCTGTATGCAATCCGCCAAGACCATCGTCACAAGGAAACACAACGCAACTCGGTTTACAAATGTACTTCTCTGTGATCTGCACAAAACTTTCAATTTTTTAACGAAAAACACTAGAGCTAATACCGTTCCAAATCTGACCGCAATCCAGTGAATTATAACTTTTCGATTCTTTAAAGCATATCCCCGCGTATTGAAAACAAAACCATGTTTCACAGCAAAACTGTTCCAACCAATTCCAATAAATCATTGAAAGGATAATGCTCCTGCGGGATAGCTCTTCATATTCGCAGAATTTACGGATGAAACGAAACGGAAAATATTTTCACTGGAAAGGTCACGCATTCATCAGGGTCGGTGCGTAAACTGTAATCCATCTTTTCAAATCAAACAGCAACTCAAATAGGCGACCGGGAAAAAGTTGAACGAATCGAGAAAACTCCACGTGGACGATTGCTCTAGCAAACACAGGAAATCGATGATCGATGTCTGTAATTTTATTTGTTTTCAGCCTAATTGTCAGTTAAAGTTTTAATTCACCACTTTCCGAAATGCGAATGTAACAGAAAAGTAATACAGTTACTATGGACACTGGGTGATGAAAAATGTATTGCATTTTTTAATCATTCGAGTTCAATAAAGTGGTTTTCTGATGCCACTTCATGGATATCGTGTTATCTCGCCGGTGACCAGAAATTCCATCGCTCCGAAGCCAAACTTATTTGATCGAAGCTGGGAACCAAATTTCCGTTTTCCTTTGTCGCACAGAAAGTGCTGAAATGCAGCATTGCATTTGATTCGAAGCACACCGATAGATTCTGTCGGTTACATTGTTGTGTAGTGAGAACACCTGCCAAGCAACCGAGAACTGGATAATAAATACAGCATATTTGCATATGTCGGTGTCGCTGATGTTACAGCTCGTGTAGGGCAACGGAGCTGTTTTGGCTCCACTCAAATATGTTTTAGCCCAGTGCTCATAATTTAGATTGTAATCAAAATGAAGTTACCCGAGGAAACATCTTAAAAATTCTGTGATAAGATGTACTTCATTTTGATTACATCCAGAAATATGTACACCAGACCAAAATGTATTACCGTTACCCTATGTGATGTGAACGAGTAGCTATCGAAAGACGTTTGAAAGTTAATATCGTGACAATGTTGTTGTGAACAAATGAATCTACTATAAATGTTCCAATATTTGTCATATTGAGAAGGTACTCTATCAAGAATATGTGCGTGAATATGATGATTGTTATCAGAATAAGCTTTGTCCTTATGCATAGCAACCTAGAAAAAGTACGGAAATTTCATTTCTCAGATTGTTAGGACATGTATTTAATCGAACCTAGTTAGATGTCTACGATGGTCTAGGGTAACAGAGGTATTTTGGCCACTTCATATATTTTGGCCCACCTAACAAACTATATGGATTCAATCGATCTTAGGTAACCCATGATGCATCAGTTTGCAGCTAATCACATTAAATTACCTATTGCGGAAGGATTTTTCAAAGATATTAAAACATTTGGTGGATATTTTTACAAAGTGGGCCAAAATAAAATCGATCCTAAAGCGGGCCAAAATACCTCTGTTACCCTAGTTGTTTGGAACGAAAAATTGCCTAACCCATAATTTCTGTTGGATAGTCAAGCTCGTGCTGGTGTTTACTGTAGTGAAACGAGTTGGGAGGAATTTCATTCGCTGGGTGAGTACTGTCCTACAATTATGTGTGGTTTACAATCGGCACTTCAGAAGAGTGCCTGTAAAGTAGGTAAAGAACAGTCGGGTACAGCTTTAAAGGTACTCAGTTCGAATGATTCATGGTCGAAACTAGTGATTGCATGTTGAACTTAAATCGATAATTTCAACGAACGATTACGTTAGGTGTGAACTTGCTGTACCTATATCAGTTAGTTCAATATCTCATGACAGTATAATTATTCACCAAAGACTATTACACAAACAAATTTCAAAATGAAGCTTGTGCAATCAATGTACAACAAAAAAATCGTCATCAACGTCAAGTGATCATCAATCTATATATCCAGAATTATTCAGGTCTTCCTAATCGGATGAAAACTCGCTTGAATATATTCGGTTTTCGATTGAGACTCATCGACCGATTTGCTCATTTTCATCGATATTCAGTAACAAATCCTTCGCATTCAAGAAAAAATACACCCAACATGGTTCAGCTACGATGAAATTGAGTATTTCGGCCTTTTTCTGGACCAACGAATCGTTTCCAAATAACCGGTTGCGATATTTTCGATATGTGACAAATTTCTGCGCCCAAAATTATGTGCAAGAAATCAACAGAAATTTCCACATTTCTTTTGTTTCAAAACATTCGCTGAGTGATGTCAAAAGACTTCCTCATATTTGCAATGGTTGCATTCATTTTTAGTCTGATGTACAAATATTGACAGATCAATTCCTGGTAATCAGATGCAGACTTACCGCTGGTTACTGCTGCCGTGATGAAGTTTATTATGTTGGCAGTGATATTAATATTCCTCAGATATCTTTACCATTATTATACTGAATTGTTTGACCACCAACTGTTCATAGGTTTAACTGAGAAACGCGTACATACATTTTCTCTAATCAGTGCAACGATTCGATTTCACCGATTCGAACGGTGTTGTCTTCTGTAACAGTTTCAGGGATCAATTGACTATGCTGGAAAACTCTTGTCCGGCAACCAATTGGAAAACTTCACGTGCAACTTGGTAACAAAATGTTTGTTTCATTTCAGTGGGTATCAACTCGACCAAATTCACAGATCGAGCCGGCCTTTTTCAATCACCACGGATTAGATTGAAACCGTGAATTATGCGATATCGACACTTGATTTTTTACCTCTTTTTTGTCTGCTTTTATTTTTTCATCCCAATTCTCGGGTAATTTTTCAAAAGGGCGTATAAGCAAGTGACAGTTTCTCTTTGTTTGTTTTCTCTTCTATTAATTACCAAGCGGTTTCCACGTTGAAGTTTCGTTGCAAGTCACCGTTGCGATTCGAACGCAAGTGCCTGTAAGCGATTGTAGGAACCTCTTTAGGAAACATGCAACCTCAAAGAGAGACCAAACGTAAGTTGACACGCGTCTTGCAAGCCTCTAGTGTTGGGAATCGAATATCTTTGACAGTGGTTCGAATTGAATGGTGTGACATCTCACCCTAGGGCATTCAAAACCACACGCTCGCTCAATGCTACTCAAAAGTGAGTAGAATTTCACTCAGTTTCGCTAAAAGTTAAACTACTCTCTAGTGAGTAAAGTTATGTTTACTTACTTTTGAGTAAAGATGAAATTTGTCAAATTCTGAGTAACATTTACTCAGGGCTATAAAAGGGAAAATTAGCTCGAATGAGTAAATGCTACTCAGTTTCATATGAATTGTCCAAGGAATCGTTCGTTTTGTACAGAAATGCGTGTAGATTTAAAACAACATAATCTTTTTATTATTCTTTTAGGAATAGATTACATTTTGTGGTTACTTTTGCAATAAAAAGTAAAAATAACATTACATTACAAAAATTCATTCAAATCGAGAATATAAACCTTAAGGCTATCAGCTGTATCAGAAATGAACGAAACTTGAACTTAAGGCAATTCGAAGTCTTCTGCACTAGAAGCTTCTTTGAACGATGCCGCAAGACTAATCACGGTGGCTCTCCGCACATTTGAACGGCAGTTCTTCATTTTTACTCGTGTTTAATTTGTGAATTTGTTGAAAATGAGCTTTTACCTCTTCCACGTATCCCGGAACGAAGGTTGTACATATGTGGCAGCGAAAATCTTCAATCGTGAAAGGCTGCACAAATTATTCATATTAGAAAATATAATTATCTCACCTTTTAATTTTCTATAGACGTCTTCGTCTACCGCGGCTCCAACCTGCTCCATTTTCGTTCAAATACGATTTCAATCAAAATGCGGAAATAAGCAAAAATTTTCAAAGCGTTCTCAAAAAGCGGTGAGTAAAAATTGTTGTTAATTTGGAAACAGAGTAGAATCTACTCAGTTTTCTAAATCAATCTTACTCACTTTTTGACATTTATACAAAATAAGCAAAAGTGAGTACGAATTACTTACAATAGAGTAACGTTGAGCGAGCGTGCATCAAACCAAAAGCTCATATTTCTCAATTGATTTTCCAGAAGGCCGTAACAGGAAGTGACAGTTTCTCTTTGTTTACTTTCTCTTCTATTAATTATCAAGCGGTTTACACGTTTATCACTTAACTCTATGCATAGAATGATGCTCGAAACGTTCGACTTTCAAACAGAACTGTGAAATCCAAGAAAATCTTTGTAGATCACATCACAATAATCGAAAGAGAGAGTGAACAAAGCGAAACTGTCACTTGCTGTTACGGCCTTCTGGAAAATCAACCGAGATTTGTGGGATATATGGAAAACTGGCCTACTGAGTTTGAGGAAGATTTCTTAATGATAATGTTTTGTTCAATTCATTAAATAATGATAGATGCACGTTTGGAAGAACGAATGAAATTGTGATTTTCATTTAATTAAATTTCTCAACTTTGTAGATTTTGTCAGTGGATAGCCCCAATGAACCTACTTCCTCGATCTTACCGGCTGCAATTGAATTTTATCGGGATTCGGCATCTGGTGCAGCGCGGTGCGAGTTACAGTATGAAGTACTTGTAACTTGATCATAAACACGCTAGTGAACTATAACGTGTTTTAGTTTTAGGTTTCTGAAAAAAATAAGATTTCTGAAAAAAAAATTCAATTACATGTAGCTTTAAGCAGTATTCAAAATAAGAATTGTCTATCTTGTAGATAAATGTGATAGAAACATCATCTATTTTTTATCTGAGACAAATACAATTTATTTTTTATTTACAGGATTATACATTTGAAAGCTTCTAAAGAACAGTCCATCGAAAACTGTGGAAAAGCAGGGTGGAAAATATTCACATAGCTTTCACGTGACTACAATGTGATTTTTTTTAGTGTGGACAGCAAATTAGTGTGATGGTGAGCTGCGGTTCTTTTGATAAGAGCTGTGAGCTGTTAGTTCACTTTTATGATTCGATTCACTGTCACTGTCACTGTCACTAATTTAGTCACTACCATTACTATGAATATTTCATACTTCTGCTTAATTCGCCTTACTCCAATTGAGAAATTTTTTGGAAATTAAACTTATATTCAAAAAACCACTTCTGAAATGTTCACTACTTTGTTCCTAGTTTCATCTCAATGGATTTAAATGTATACTAGTTGGTCCTATATTCATCCTATTAATTAGTAATTGCGATAGCAATCAAAACCAAATATTGCACTCTCAGAACTCTTCTTAAAGGGCCTAATGTCAACTGTGAGACAACACACGATAATTTTAGAACCAGTTTGGAATCAATTATTTGGTCGTTTTCGTTTCCTTTCGTTTTTACATTTCAAATTTTACTATTGGCTTTCAAACGCAACTTCTATGCTTCACTTTATGGACCAAGAAAACGATGGTGTTAACAAATTATCACATAGAGCAACATAGGAATCTAGAATTAAATGTGGAAATAGTTACTAACATTGTCATATTTCCTTAAACAATCCTACGGAACGGGGAAAAACTTTTGCATTCGTTAAACGTTCGCATAGAAAGTAAACTTTTAATTTCCTCAATACTGAATTGTATTTAGATATTTATGCTAAGTGAGATTATTTAATAAATTTTCGTAATCGAAATTATAGGTTTAAACAACTACTGGGTGGAATAAACGGCCAGACCAATTATTTCAGAGCAGTGTCGACAAGTAAAGTCGCAACATTATCAGTCTGTTGGTCATTCTGAAAGCAAAAAACTTAGATTTATTCTCAAGCGAAATATAAAAATATTGGTTGAAATTCTAATTGATAGAAATCAATGTTTTTT
Organism: Malaya genurostris; assembly: GCF_030247185.1. Classification (NCBI taxonomy): domain Eukaryota; kingdom Metazoa; phylum Arthropoda; class Insecta; order Diptera; family Culicidae; genus Malaya; species Malaya genurostris. The sequence continues at coordinate 9,637,929 of NC_080570.1, read as the reverse complement.
CTCTAATTATAGCTGACTATTCTTTGATTATTCGAATTTCAACTATAAATAAATCAAAATTCACTGGAGAATGACCATTCCTATGTATTTTGACAGCTTCATTCGAAAACATCATCGTTTGAACCACTGCGCCATCTACATGTCGAACTGTCAACTGTGCCAATAAGGTTAATCTGGATTGGCTCCTTTAACAATATGAATATAACAAATGCGCAGGCGATGAAACACACACACTTAACAGCGTTATGATGAGATATATCGGAATGAAACCAGTGCTAATAGATTTGCTATAATAGTTATTTCATTAGTTAAATACACGCATTTTCTAGTAATATTCGAAGTAATAAGCGAATCAGTTTTATTGAAACTGTCATGGATATCAAAAATATAATTGCTGATGGTAATTTAAAGAAAAAAAATTTTTTTTTCGTAACATTATTAGAAAACTTGGCAACCTTGCGATGCGAAGTGAGATGAAAACAAGACGCAGTCAAGTGAATTAAGTGCAAATTTTCATCACATATTCATGAAGATTTTTATTGCTTAGCGAGTAATTTTGAAAGTTTTCAATCGTTGATTAGGCAAGTGAAAAATCATCATTACTAATTATTAAGTCATCCAACTTTGAATAGTGGTGTAATTATGTGAAATAGCAATAGTGTTTTGAGACGATTCAATTAGTAAATATTCAAAAACATGACGAACTGTAAAACTTGAAACGAAAATGTTTTGTAAATTGGAAAATGAATTTATTTTTTTCAATGGAAAAAACGACAACTTTAAAAGCTTTTTTCTTTCATTTAAAAGTGTGACAAAAACTTAAATGAACATTTTAAAACATTTCATAGTTTGGTTCAGGTACGTTGAAAAATATGATTTCTGCTCAAAATTACAAGATGAAGGCATGAGATGGGATTGGGAGCTCAGTTGAAATAGGGAGCCGTTACCCTAATAGTAATCACATTAGTATCAAATTTCTTTTAAATTGCGAAAATATTGAATTATTTCTTCTCGAATATTTAGGTTCATTTGTTATAATATTTCTAGACTACATTCAAGATTTGTTCACGTTCGGTTTTGATTACCAAATCTGCGCTGAAGAAGCATTTTCAATTATGTTTACGTTTCAAGTGATTCAAATTGAATCGCAAAGATGCACTAGCAGTGTTATTTGAACTGCTATGCACTGACGAGTGGAATACGAAACGCGAATGAAGTTTTTAAACGTTTGCATATTTCCCTAGATTCTAAACATCTATCATCTGATTCCCAAACCGGTTGAATTACAATCCAGTAGTTTATCCTGTATAAATCGGTTAAGATTCATCAACAATTATCTTAAGTCTAGCTCACCATAGCGCATACTTAATATGTTCCTAAAGCAACCATACCGTAGGAGTATGGAAAGTCATTTCAAGTTTCCTGGTTCTATTAAAACCTTGTTCTATTGGTTACATCTCGCGTAACAACATTTATGAATTAATTGGGTGCTGAAATTAAAATCAATCTTCGACTATTATACTGTGCAAACAACCCGCGGAATGAAGCAAATTATAAACAAAATGCAAATGTCGAGTTCCACCCTGAGTGAGGGCACACAAACAACTGGTGTCTGACCCGTGTCTGTCACCGCACTCGCTCGCATCGTTTTCCGACATAACCACATGCAGATTGAAACATATAAAACATATTCCACAGCTGCAGGAGTCGCCATGAACTTGTACCGCGTCTCTATACTCTCGATGTTCGGCGGGGTCGGTGGGTCGGGGATCTCACTAAGTAAACAAACCAATTGGCAAATTCACCCACGCCAGTGTACGCAACATTCGCGCGTAACTGCGCACCACGCCTCCGTATCCAGCCAATCGAAACAGTTTTAATTAACTGCAATTTACTCATTCGCCCACTCGCCCGGTTTCGAGCCCTCTGCTATTTATAAACACACCACGCCAATTGATCGACTCGAGCATCCACGCATAACTAAACAGTGTTATCGATAACCAGCAGACACGCGATTCGACTTGTTAAACTAGAATGTTATTTTGCAGGCGATCGTGGCACTGACCTTCGCGCAGTATGCGGTTAAACCATTCTTCCCCGACTGCGAACCTCCGGACAACGCCGTTCGACTGCTAGCCGCCGTCTGTTTGTGTTTCCTGACCAGCATCAATTGCATCTCGACCAAATGGGCGATGAAGATACAGAATGTGTTTACGTTCGCCAAACTGACGGCTCTGGTGTCCATCATACTGGCAGGAACCTGGTTCATGACTACGGAAAAGACGGATCACTTCGAGAATGCCTGGGAGGGAGACTATGCATTGTCCAGTTTGGCGTACGCATTCTACTCGGGTCTGTTTGCGTTCGGAGGATGGAACTATCTGAATTTTGTTACCGAAGAGTTGGAAAATCCGTACAAGTGAGTATTGCTTGCGAAACAATCGTTCAAGACAGATTTGAATGATACACGCCATTTTTTTTCAGGAACCTTCCTCGTGCCATCTGGATTGCAATGCCAATGGTCACCGGGATCTATGTGTTCGTCAACATGGCCTACTTCGCCGTAGTTCAGCGGCACGACATGCTTGCTTCAATCGCAGTGGCCGTGAACTTCGGTTACCGTATGTTCGGTTCCGTGGCCTGGCTCGTACCGATCTTCGTGGCTCTTAGTTGCTTCGGCGGTGTCAATGGCATTCTGTTCACCTCGGCTCGACTGTTTTCGACTGGTGCACAAGAAGGACATCTACCGGCATGGTTCTCGTTGGTTCACGTGCGACGCCAAACACCGATACCAGCATTGATTTTTACCGTAAGTCGGATATTGAACCCGAAAAATCAAAGTTCAATGTTTTTTTTTGTTTTTGTATTTCAGTGCGCTACTTCGATCCTGACGCTATTCTGTGCCGACGTGGTTGCTTTGATCAACTACTTTAGCCAAATTTTGTGGCTCTCGGTTGCTGCTTGCGTAGCCGGACTATTGTGGTTACGTGTGACCAAGTGAGTATCCGACGTATTGATACGTGCCTTCCCCTGTTACATTACATACCTATATTTTTCCTACAGACCCAACATGCCTCGTCCTATCCGAGTGAATTTGGCACTACCGATTATTTTCCTTACGTGCTGTCTGATACTGGTACTGCTACCATCGTTCACCGAACCTCTGAATCTGCTGATCGGTCTTGGTATTACACTTTCCGGCGTACCGGTGTACTACATCTGCGTAGTATGGAACAGTAACAAGCGATCCCGGAATCGACCGATGGCTTGGATCGAACGAGGCTGCCAGATACTGTTCAATGCGGCCATTGTTGACTGTCACCACGATCGAAAGAATGACCGCGAGATGTCCGACATGCAGACTAGTATTGTGGACGAGAAAAATGTGTACAACTAAGTGGAAAGTTGCTGAATTTTCCGGGGCTGTGGAAACTCCGAATCTGATTTCATTTAGAAATTAGTTTTTACACCAATAGCATTTAATCTAGTATCATTTTTCGCAAGGCGGCTTTCGATCTTCTTTTCTTTGTTTAGATATTACTTATATGGACTTATTGTCCGAGTATGTGGAAAGAAGGATTACAAATCCTTCAAAAGGCACAAATCGCCAGAAGATCTACTATCTATATCTACTGTAGTGTAAACCATACGAAATATCAATGTAAGATCTGGACAAACTATATTAGCCACTTGTACGAGTCTCGCCCGCCTGTAGGAATTATTGTCTAGTCGTCTAGGGATGGTTATTGTGAAAAGCTGAATATATACTAAATTCGATATCATTTCTAAAAGTCCTGCTGAAACTTGATATTTTTGTTTGACTGGTAAAAAATATGACTAGCGGGTAACGCGACTACAGTGGCAACCAAATAAGAACCAATCTACACGGCTTACAATAACAGACAATGAAGTTAGACCTAAAAGTATCAATGTACTTAACAATAAACATCATAATTACGAAACTTTATGAGTTATCTTTTATGAAAGACATCATATTTACAAGATATCCAGCTCTCACATTTCTCAAACAAATCATTGGCCACATTCTTTTTTGCGAGCATGTCCACATCGAATCTTGTACACACAAGTAGTTGAGAAAATGTCAAATTCGTGCGCACCAAAATAGCAGCAATGCGCACCCATATAATTGTCATAACATGTTCAATGTGACACCGTGCGATGGCGTTGCTGAACAGAAAGTACAGTAGAAATCCTATTTAAAATCGATCGAGTTGTTATTGTTCAATACCTGATCATTGTTTGTAGATTCTTATCTTACAGAATTATTGAATGACTAGTACTACGATCCTACTGACACTAATTGAGCAATTTGACGTCTCTGTTACTCACACCGATGCAAAGTGCGCAGATCTATTCATATACGAAATTAGAATGTGTGCGAGCCGAAAGTTTGTTGTGGGTTCAATTTTACACTGAGGTAAAACATTTTTGACTCATAATCATACACTGCGAAAAATGCATATAGAATTTCGTAAGCTATGAACTAATGAACCAAGTCGAAGACAGTTTCATTACGTGATATAGTTTCATGAACGATTTTATGCCTTTCTCAACTGTTCTCTTGGCATTGCAGTGTTTTTTATTGCTTATATGTCTTCAATAATTGGCACGATGCGGCTCGACAAAATTCACTGGGTTATTTCGACATACTCACACTAGCATTAACCTTTCAACTGCTGAGAATAGCCACACCAACACATTCGCACGTGGATTGGACTATTATCTTTCCAGGTCGAGGCTTTAACATACAACAACTAACTTGACACAACTTAGCAAGTAAATTTTCGTCAGTAGCCTATTGGACTATAGACTTTCTTTTCACTGAACCACAAAAATCTGCAGTCAGCAAGTATGTCTTGCTAGCAACAATTTCTCTATAAAGTATGACACGCAAAACGTACTTGGCGAGCAAAAAAAAAAAACAAAATAAAGGTCGCGGAAATGTCAAAAGTCTGTAAATATAGACGAAAGTCTGCGAGAATTTCAAAAGTCTGCAAAAGTCTGCAAAACAAAAAATGTCTGCAGCACTATACCCCAAATCTGCAGATTTACAGACAAATCTGCAGACCTGGCATCTCTGTAACAGATATACAGGCTCACATATGAACCGACGACACGACCTGCCACTCGTCTATCGAAACTGTATCGCAAATTTAACTACCCCTCAGTAACTGGTAATGTCAAAATGAAATCGTTGGAAAAACTATTGAAACTGGCAACACCAGATGATGATTTATTGATTTTGAATAACAGTTCTCGTCACCTTGGTTACTGCATATTGAAGACTTGAGAATTGTAAACAAATACAAACTGCTTCGAAGGGAAGATCCTTTTTTCGCGATTAGTTGCAAGTTCTCCAGTTTCATCACATGTTAGAGCCGTAGATCGATCAGTTTAATTAGATAGAGGCTTTCGTGAGCCGGGGCTCGATCATGCAAAAAATGGCTTTCGAAACCAGCGCTATCAGGTTGCCATATATGGCCAAGATTTATTGTATTGGGTACTCTCAATGTGTTGTCGGTATTTGCTATCTGATTTATTAATGAGTTTTCAAAAGGTGGTAAAGTTTGAAGTCATCTGTCCAATAATCAAAATTTAGTACACATAAATGATAAAGCGGAGTAAAATAGATATATCAATACTATTCTACGACATGCAAAGAAAAATCGTTTACAACGAATTAAAGGTACTTTATGGTTTGACTTTATTTTTAATTCATTCCAAAGTAGCATTTCATCGTTACAAATACAGAATTCATATTTGTTATTTTCTAATGACTAATGACTGTAGTAAAACGATTTCAATTGTTTGTTTATTTGTTCCAAATCGTTCAACCCTCGTTATCAACGAGTGTACATGTGAAACAACACGCCGTTATATTTTGGAAATTAGAGTTTCTCCTCCACTTCTACTCTCAGTGCCTTGGAGGCCTTCGTAAAGTGCATGTAAAATTTGTATAACATGTAAAACACTTGAAAAGCGCTGAAATCAAGGTTCTTAAGATATGGAATATGATAAAAATTATAGGTTTTGAAGTTTTGAAATACACATCAAAAGCCACCCGTAAAAACTGGTCTACTTCAAATAATTTTATTATTTGTTTCCCAAGCAGAAAATAAGTAGTAACTACGGTCTTCCGTAAGGCGGCTGGAATCTGTTGAAGTAGTCTAATGACAAGGGTGTCGGATACATTTCAACAATAAAATGTCATCTTCGTTTCGTGCAGACCGGCATAGGTATACTTGTAGGTGTTAAAAGATTCTAAATCAATATCTTTAGAAGACCAATATCACAAGTTCCTTCGTCTTTGTTAACGTACAACTTTCACAATCAATCTATCTTGATTATCAATCCTTTTCTTCATACTATTTCGTTTTTTTCCAGTTGAAATATTTTTTCTCTACCACCAATAGCATTTTTCTTCGCTTTATTGCCCTTAATATGGGTATTTCTTCAGAATAATTAGTAAGTTTTTATTAACTTTTGCGCTGATGAAAATCAAAATGAAATTTATAGAACTTCTTCAGATGGTTTGTTTATTTATTGTGGGACTCCTAGGTAACTAGTTCGTAGCAACTTAAGCAGTGTTGCTCAAGAACATTATTTTTATCATTATCAAGGGGCCGCAATATTTCTGGTAACTGACGGTAAATCGCTCACGATCTCTTTTTATTCTGATTGTTCTTCGGAGTGCCTGGTCGTGTCGTCGTATGAACTGTGTGTAAAATTTGCTCAATCAGCGTGGCGAATACTTGCAGATGTCACCACAATCGACCCGAGGTGTCACCACGATTTGGGTGCCGCTCATGTGAAAGAGCCACAATTTTGGGTGCAACATTCTCTTCACGCTAGAGTTTTGTTTTGCTGTTGGTTAAAATGGCATTTTTATTATTGTTTTATTCCGATCGAATTCTCGTGCGATTTATGCGACATGGAAATAAATTTGTCTCTAAAATTTGGGGAAATCGTGTGATAAGTGTTTAAAATTTTATAGTTCGAATATTTATGTAACATGCAGAAGGATTTTGTTATCGTTCCGGAACGTAGTGGAACGTTTTGAAAGATCGCGGCGAATAGTCGAGTAGGTGGCAGTAGTGTTTCCAACGTATAGCAAATTTGAAATTTAAACAGGATTTTGTAAAATATTGTTCTAGCCTGTATATCTGTTATCTGTGACTGAACTACTAGCGAGAACCTCGCAGTGTTGCAACATTAAGGTTACCAACTGCGATGCATTTCTCGCCCGGCAGGAATCTGTTTGAAGTCTTCTGCAATTGAAGATAGTTACTTTTTTCAACTTTCCTTAATATGTCGTAATTATTATGAAATCAGTGATGTAATAGCTAAAAGATCATAAAACTATTGTGATGTAGTAAAAGACGCTGTAATTCTTTTCTTTGTAACAATTAGTAAAGAGTTTACTCACGATATATTTGATCTGATTTCTTATTAAATCAGGAACTTTACATAATTTACTGCTCACTACAATACTGACAGAATACATTTATCTTTTCGAGAAAGAAGAACCTAAATGTAAACCAAGTATGATTTTATTTATTTCGAAAAAAATATTCAAAAATAATAGTCTTGATTTCAACATTGATTCGAAAATCCCTTAAATATTCAAAGTATTATTTTAAGAAAATCTTTGCCTGTATGACTTCTATAGAATAATACTTTGTTTGCAAGCTTTAGGGCATATTCAGTAGTAGTGTTCTAGTTCTAGATGCATAAATTATATCAGTTTTAAAATTTGAATCTGCATTTTCTAACAAGAAAAAAAGCAGCCCCAGCAGTGTTTTACTCGCGTTTCAGATATAAAAAATATGCAAGTATGCCAGTTTCATATTTGACAGAAGAACTGAAGGGGATACGTTTGTTCCAGTTTCTGCTCTGTTCCAGTTTCTGAGCAAATTCAGCAGCTGCACGATTCATATGGGTGGTCTATAATGTAAATGAAACTGAAACAAACGTATCTCCAGCAATCCGTTTTAGTTTTATTTATTCGACCAGTTCTACTGTCAAATTTAAAACTGGTATACATTGCCCTTAGGGCATATTCAGGAGTGTTCTAGTTCTAGATGCATAATTTATGTCAGTTTTAAAATTTAAATCTAGAAATTATAACAAAATAAACTGGCAGCCCCAGCAGCGTTTTATCTGTGTTTCAAATATAGAAAAAATAGAACGGCAATGTATACCAATTTTAAATTTGACAGTAGAACTGGTCGAATAAATAAAACTAAAACGGATTGCTGGGGATACGTTTGTTTCAGTTTCATTTACATTATAGACCACCCATATGAATCTTGCAGCTGCTGAATTTGCTCTTATAGATCTTCCATTTAGAACTTCTAGCTGCTAAATGTGCTCAAGGGCATATTCAGTAGTGTTCTAGTTCTAGATACATAATTTATGTCAGGTACAAAATTTAAATCTGAATTTTATAACAAGAAAAACTGGCAGCCCCAGTAGTGTTTTACTCGTGTTTCAAATATACAAAAAATAGAACGGCATCGTAGACCAGTTTTAAATTTGACAGAAGAACTGGTCGAATAAATAAAACTAGAGCGGCTTGCTGGGGATACGTTTGTTTCAGTTTCAGTTATATTATAGACCACCCATATGAATCTTGCAGCTGCTGAATTTGCTCTTATAGTATAAATCGTTTGAAGGCGAGATATTCAATGAACAAGTTGAAAGTTGCCGTTTTCAGCTATGCAATTCTTCCATCAGAAAAAAAGACTTTCCCGACCGCTAAAGTCAATGAATCATTCTGAAATTTTCACAGAATAATCTAAACTACTTTACTAAGAAATTGTCAGTTGGGTTTTTTGATATTCGTCACCGTTTCTGAGAAAATGAGATTTGAAGCGTGAAAATAGCCCTCTAAAATAACCTAAAACACAATGACCTCAGACCTTAAAGGGTGTTTTTGGATAAGGTATAGGATTGGATTTTCAAAACAAAAAAAAAATTGTGAAAATTTAAAAAATCTTTGTTGGAACCGATAGAACGATCAATATAAGTGTATGTTTGAAGATGATTTCATGCAAATGCCCACGCGAAAGATCCATTTTGGCACACTCTCTCCAACATATCGGCCGGTATTTTACGAATAATACCATCGGCGCAAAATCCACACCAAACAGTGACTTTTTTGGGATGCATTGGCAGCTCTTGCAATGGTTCTGATTTGTTTTCACTCCAGATACAGCAATTTTGCTTGTTGACGTATCCATTATAATCTGTCGAAAACAGTGTTGCCAAAACGATACCTGCAAAAAAATAACTCTTTACAACAGCAATAAAGACAACTTTATACCATTCAGGAGCGTTTCCATCTTTAGCGCTCTCAATTTTAAATTTGACTGATGATTAAAAGTTAACGAGAAGCTCAGAACAGGACCAGATCACCGGCTTGTGTTTCAAAGGAGAAATGCATCTGCTTCTTTTTTGTGTATTTAAAAAGCCTTACGGCCAACGTTGTCCGAACAAGAGAAACAATAGGATAAATTTTAAATCTACTTTCTATTACAATTCATATGAAATTTATAATCGGATGGTTTTTTTCGAAATATTTTGTTTTTTTTCTATTTTTCAAGATTAGTTCAACTGGCAATATAAGGAGTGTATCGATAAGTAGATAGCAACATTCAAACAGTTATTACTCTGAAATGGCTTAATTTTTTGCAGCGTATTGTGCGGAGACATGTTTGTTTACATGTCAATAACAGCTGCGCAATCGATTGGTTTCGGTACGGTTTATCGTTTCAATGATGAGTCGAATTGATCCGGAAACGCGAATGAAAATTCTGCACACTTGGTGCTCAGAAAGTGGTGTCACGTACAACGAAATTGCAAAACGGGTGAAAGTGCACCACACCAGTGCCAAAAATATTATCGAGAAGTTCGGTAAGATCCTTTCCATAAAGGATTTGTCCCGATCCGGTAGGAAAACGGGTCCCAGCCAGCCCGGCCGGGACATAAAGGGGTTGAGCACATCAGGAAAAACCCATAGGCGTCGACGCGGGATTTGGCCAAGCAGTGCAACACCAGCATCGGGATGATTCAACGGATCAAAGTTCGGAACTCCTTGAAAACGTACAGGAAACAGAAGGTGCCGAAAAAGTCCCTGGTACAGCAAGTTCAGATGCATCCTGATCGACGACGAAACCTACGCCAAGGAAGACTCTCGAGCGCTGCCCGGACCGCAATATTATACGAAATCGGTGTACCAGGACCTGGACGACGCTGACACCACGGTGGCGATGGAAAAGTTTGGACAGAAGGTGTTGGTTTGGCAAGCAATTTGTACCTGTGGTTTGCGGTCGTCGATTTTCTTCACGAAGGGCACAATCAACGCCAAGGTGTACGAGGAAGAATGTTTGAAGAAGAGAATGCAGCCACTGTACAGAAAGCATAAGGCTCCTCCTCTCTTCTGGACGGATTTGGCTTCAGCCCACTACGCCAATTCCGTTCTATAGTGGCTGTCAAAAAATAATGTACAATTCGTGGAAAAGGACATCAACCCACCGAACTGCCCGGATCTTCGGCCAATTGAAAGGTATTGGGCATTTGCCATGCGGCACTTTCGGAAGGAAGGTACAGTGTCCCAAAACATGAAGGAGTTCAAAAAAACTGGACAGCTGCCACCAGGAAAGCCACAAAAGTAACTGTGGAGAATTTAATGAAGAATGTCAAGTCCAAAGTGCGAACGTTTCACAGAAACTAGGATTTTCTTCAATATAATCAGTGAAATGCATAAAAATGTACCAAAACTGATGTCAAAATATGTTTTTTTCGCTTTTTTATTTAATAATCAATGTTGCTAACTACTTTTCGATAAACTCTTTAGCGATACAGCAGTATCAATCAAGGAAGCATCAGCGGAAATGCGCGAATTGACTATGAAACTTGACCGTGCAAACAAAAGCTACACGGAAATAGTTGAAATCAAGAAGAACCCAAGAGCTACGGTGCAATCTTCGTAGTGTGATTCTACAGAAAATCCGCCTAGAAATTGACGTGCGAAGAAGCTACCGGAGAGAGTCAATAGAAGGCAAACACGAGAAAAGGTCCTAAGTGCCAATGACAGTTTCTCTTTCGAGTATTACGGTCCAATCAGTAATCCTTTCATCTAACACTTCACATAGGATAATAGCAAAAACCACCAACTTTCGATATGAACTGTAGAACTAGTTGGAAATTACTGGAATTTTCCGTAACAATTGAAGGAGAAAGTAAACCAGTCATTTGCACTTGGGACCTTTTCTAATGTTCATCGAGAATAGTCAAGCACATTCGTGTTGAATACCTTCATAAAACTGAACTAAATGTCAAACGTTCTGGCAAGATGGAACGATTTAGAAACGTACAGTTATCACAGTGCCCTTTCTCAAAGTATTCTCAGTTGTGATTTCCACTTAGTGATATTTCCACTTGGACCGTTTTTACCAAAAGGTGTATTTAACATAAAAATTCAATGCAGTAGTAAAATTAAATGAATTTCCACAATTGTGTTCCTACACCACTGTAGAAGGAATTGGGAGGTTAAAAATGAATTAGCTACCCCATATTCAGGAAACAGAAGTGAAATGAAACACAATAAACAGGCTCACAATCGAGTATTTATTTTTACGAACACACAGTCAACCTACCTTGAACCTTACAGCTAACTTTTGGTTTTCTCCTTTTTTACTTTGGACACCGGAACCGGTGTTTCTGTCTTGGGAAGCACTATTCTCCGGAACAGAACCGATTCGGAATCTGCTAAAGGACGTTCCCTCTGGTTGAACTGTACTTTCAAATCACACCACGACCTGTGATCGCCGTTTACATTGAGCTTATCCAGAACTTGGCCGCTCAATCGTGGTACTATCGGTTGCAGAATGATTGCAGTTTGCCGTAGAACTTCCATCGTCACGGCTAGTATGGTTTGTAATTTGAGTTTCCCATCTGGGCCCTTGCATTTCCATGGTGTAGTTGTTTCGAAAAAGTTATTCGTTGCGTGCAACATCTGTATCACGCAATCTACCACCACATAGAAGTTGTACTGTTGGTAGTTGAGACGAGTTTTTTCTGCAGAAATATTTGATTTAGAATGGAGAACTTGTTGATAATGATACAAGGTTAAACGAACCCGGTAATTCGTGCAACAGGTCCAGCATCCTCTGGGTAGCTTCAATTGCAAGTAAAGACTCCAACGAAGCTCGATCGACAACAGGAATAACAGCTTCTGGGTTTAAAACCTTTCCACAACAACGAGACAGAAGATTGCCAAAGGTGTCGGCTAATTCGGCATTCAAGATTCGGCAAATTTTCGTATCACTATAATCTAATACAAAGTTGGATTAGAATCACATTATAATTATTTCATACAGATCTTACTTCCATCGCTATGTGCTACACCTTCTCTTAGCAAAAAATATCGAATGCCCTCGGGAATATACAGAACGGCTCTTTCATTCGGATCAATCACATTGAACTTACTCTTGGACATCTTTTGGTTATCAACAGTCCAATGTGAATGTACTAGGAGCTGCTTGGGAGGCTCTAGTCCCGCAGCAATCAGGAAGGCAGGCCAATAAACTCCGTGAAATTTAAGAATATCTTTTCCTAGTACCTGTACTGTCGGTGGCCACTTTTGACGAAACTCCTCTTTCGGATAACCCGCCACGGTGAGGTAGTTCACCAAGGCATCCAACCACACATAGACGGACTGAGAAGAATCCGAAGGAACTTCAACACCCCAAGAGACTCTGGTCTTTGGTCGTGATATTGAAATATCCGGTAACGGGTCCTGGAGAAAATCCAGTAAAATTTTTTGAAATTTTTCCGGAACCACTCGGTCTTTGCAACCTTTAATCCAATGCACAACGTCGTCTTGGTAGCAATTCAGACGGAACATAAAATTCTTTTCTTCGGTCCACTCTACAGGGTGCCCGGACTCTGCCGACACTTTTATTCCTTGGTCGTTCTCCTTTAGCTGACTTTCGGTTAGAAAAGTTTCATCCGGTATGCAGTACCAGCCGGAATACTGTGCTGAGTAAATATTTCCCGTCGCTTCCAAAGCTTTCCAAAAGTGCTGAACCGCTACCATGTGATCCTGATCTGTTGTGCGAATAAAACGTGTGTGTGATATGTCGAAATTGTTGAACAGACCACGATATCGATCGGAGATCTGCTGACAATACGTAGCAACTGGAACCGAATGGTTTTGAGCAGCCTGTTGGATCTTTGTGCCGTGTTCATCCGTTCCGGTGCAGAATATTGACGTGGAATGTGAGGATTGTGGTCGATTCACTAGTCCATTGAATCGATGAATCGCGTCCGCAATGACGGCAGAGTACAGATGACCAATGTGGGGTGCTGAAAATAAATGTATTTTTTCTCGTATAAATTGTTTGAGATAGAAGTATCTCTTGTAAAAAAATTGAGAACATTGATGAAATCTTTATTGGAGCCATGCGCAAGTTCCAATTTTGGCATGCTTTCTCCATCGTTGCTGATTTATCCTTATACACATGAGCCTTAACATGACCCGCAACAAAAATTGTCCAAAAGCGTTAAATCACACGAACTAGGCGGCCAATTTATGGGCCTAAACCGTGAGATAAACTGTTCATCAAAAGCGGCTCTCAATTAGGTCATTGTTTCGCGTACCGTGTGGGATGTGGCCCCGTCTTGTTGAGACCACATGTTAGGCTTGGCTAATTCTTCCATTTGGGGCAAAAAATATCGTCAATTATTACACGGTAGCGCTCGCCATTCACAGTAACGTTCCGCCCATCGTCGTCTTTTAAGATGCCACCGGTCCAAAATCCACACCAAACCACAGATAACAGATATATAGGCTCGAACAATATTTTTCAAATTCCTGTGTAAATTTCCAATTTGCTGTACGTTGGAAACACAACTGCAATGACGCAATTTCGCCTGGACAATTTTGACAGCAGTCCGAATGCAGCCAGTCTTCTGACGGTTGCCAAAATTCCTCACAAGCGGGTGTTTGGGATCTTGTGTATATGACACTTGGCCCTCCGGGACTCGGATCTAAAGCAGTGCTACCATATTCACAGATATTTCTATAAAACCACAGTTTCTGTATGTCAGATTACAATTTTTTCCAAAATTCACAGGTTTCTACAGATTCTTAACAATATTCTGCAAAACTGATAGATTTTTGAAACGATTCTCCTAGATTTTCATAGAGTTCAGAGATGGCATTTCACCAGAGTGATACACGCTGGCGTCAGATTCTTGTCCACACCGAGGATGCAAAATAGGAAGCATCGCACAAAGAGGAAAGCGCACTTCTTCTCAATGTCGAATAGACAGCATTTGAGTGTGCTTGTGGTTAAAGCAGCTGGCGCGAGTGAAAAACATTCTATTCGCATGAATCGCTCTCACGCGCTCTCGTCTAAATACACCCAAGTGACCACTGGCGCGTGATGGTGAGCGAACACTTCTGTGAACTTCATTTAATAGAGAGTAGATCTGGCCTTGCTATGAAAAATTTGTAATTAAAACTAAAAATTTAACGATAAATTGTTTTATTTTACTGATTTTGCGTGCCCACCCTTCTTCTACGCAAACCATACACCAGAGTGCTAACCGGCGTGTACACCTCTGTGAAAGTAACTGCATCCTCCTCAGAGAATTTATTAGCTAATGCTCTAGCTCTTTGGTGCGATTCAGTGGAAGAGGTAAAAGGAAATAAACAAACGCACGCGTGCACACTTTATACAACAGTGGTGTATATATGTGAAAGAGAAGAGCTCTCGTTGAAGTAGTAGTCAGTACGAGGGGAGAAATTTAGCTTGCTCTTCGTCTCACAGATGAGATGGACATCTCTGATAGAGTTAAAACGAAAATATGCCTCACAGATGATAGACAAACTTTTCAAGTTCACATACAGAATTCAAAATGGTAACTTTGATCTGAAGTCGAGTTTAGTGATTGACAGCAGAGATGCCAGGTCATTTTTTAAAAAATCTGTGATCGAACCCAAAACCTGTCTGTGAAAATCTGGACCGTTTTCCGTACTCCAATAGCAGTTCAAAATCAACTTTAGTGAGCAAAAAAAAAACAAAAAGGTCACACCATCCGTTTTAGTCCAACACGTTCTGTACTTTTTGGTGCTAAAGTGTACTCGATTTCCAAAATCTGTTAAAATCTGTGATTTAGTCAAGAATCTGTGAAAATCTGTGATCATTTTCAGAAATCTGTGAAAATCTGTGTCAGTTTTAAAATCTGTACACAGATTAATCTGTGAACCTGACATCCCTGATTGACAGCAGGGATACCAGTTTCACAGATTAATCTGTGTTTCACAGATTTTCAAATTTTTTGCACAGATTTTAAAAATGACACAAATTTTCACAGATTCTGGAATAAATCACAGATTTTCACAGATTTTTGAAATCGAGCAGTTTTGCACCAAAAAATACAGAGCGTTTGAAGAAAAAGGTACAGAGCGTGTTGGTAGTTGAGACCGTTTTTTTTTACTCACCAAATTGATTTTGATCACCTATTATGGTACGGAAAACGGGCACAGATTTTCACAGACAGGTTTTTGGCTTGATCACAGATTTTTGAAAAAATGACCTGGCATCCCTGATTGACAGTGATTGCATAACATTTCTTAATAATAAAAAAGAAATAGGATCAAAGTTATTTTTGGCAACAAACTTCATATGATAAATAGCATTAGCAAATACAACTTATAATAAGGAATACTATAGAAGAAATTTGTATTTGGCATTAGAAAATCAATTTCCGGTCATTCTCTTTTGACATTTGTGCAATGTTTTATAAAAACATTTCAAAAAGAAATGTGCAGAAATATTTTGCCTTACAGTAGCATGTAGGACTGAAGAGTATGGTATGACCATTGTGTATTTGTCCATAAAGCATAGACAACGTTTCGATGCTTATTGGTTACTTGGACACCACACAGCTATCTAGGCAGCTTGATAACATAACTTCGTTTTGATCGTCTACAAACAGTTCCAGATTTTAATATTTTCGTACGGAGTCACAAACAGTAATTATTATTCACACTTACCAGCATTAACGTAGAATATTGGAGTTGTCACGAATGAATAAGGTTTAATTTGGCTACAGAAAGACCGAACTTGATGCAGATTTCTCATCATATTACCGTACCATTAATCAATTACAATAGCACTGGATTATCAATTTACAAATCGGACGATTATAATCATAACAAATCGGTCGTGCACAAAATAATTGTTTCCAGCGGCTAATGTTGTGAATGTTGTACACAAAACCACTTGCGTGAAAAGCCCTACCTCAGAATCGACCTACCTGAACTATTTAGCCAACTGCTTGCAGCGCCACATGCGGCAAGCATTGCAATTAAAGTGTGAACTCCCCTACCAGACGTTTCAATAGATTGATAACGTCTGGTAGGGGACTTCACAACCCAATCAAAAACGTGAATTCCCCTACCGTATTTTATCTACCAGACATTATCATAAGACTTGTTCAGCAGCTTCATATACAAAACTTTTTATAGTGTTTCGTAAATCACTGCCTGCACCAATCAGCATACGATCTACTATAGATTCTGGATTAACCAAAGGAAAGCTAAAAAGTATTGGCTTGTTCATTCCGTCGACCGTATTTGGTAGTAATGACGCCTAGTAGATGAATAAAGAATTGATCACATTCATATACTGAGCTCAATATTTCGGATCTCGTGAATCTCTGCCTGCACAAATCAGCATACAATCTACTAGGAATTTTAGAATGGACCCTAAGCAAGCTAAAAAGTATTGGCTTGTTCATTCCGTCGACCGTATTTGGTAGTAATGACGCCTAGTAGATGAATAAAGAATTAATCACATTCATATACTGAGCTCAATATTTCGGATCTCGTGAATCTCTGCCAGCACAAATCGGCATACAATCTTTTAGGAATTTTAGAACGGACCCTAAGCAAGCTAAAAAGTATTGGCTTGTTCATTCCGTCGACCGTATTTGGTAGTAATGACGCCTAGTAGATGAATAAAGAATTGATCACATTCATGTATTGTGCTCAATATTTCGGATCTCGTGAATCTCTGCCAGCACAAATCGGCATACAATCTACTAGGAATTTTAGAACGGACCCTAAGCAAGCTAAAAAGTATTGGCTTGTTCATTCCGTCGACCGTATTTGGTAGTAATGACGCCTAGTAGATGAATAAAGAATTGATCACATTCATATACCGAGCTCAATATTTCGGATCTCGTGAATCTCTGCCTGCACAAATCGGCATTCAATCTACTAGGAATTTTAGAATGGACCCTAAGCAAGCTAAAAAGTATTGGCTTGTTCATTCCGTCGACCGTATTTGGTAGTAATGACGCCTAGTAGATGAATAAAGAATTGATCACATTCATATACTGAGCTCAATATTTCGGATCTCGTGAATCTCTGCCTGCACAAATCGGCATTCAATCTACTAGGAATTTTAGAATGGACCCTAAGCAAGCTAAAAAGTATTGGCTTGTTCATTCCGTCGACCGTATTTGGTAGTAATGACGCCTAGTAGATGAATAAAGAATTGATCACATTCATATACTGAGCTCAATATTTCGGATCTCGTGAATCTCTGCCTGCACAAATCGGCATACAATCTACTAGGAATTTTAGAATGGACCCTAAGCAAGCTAAAAAGTATTGGCTTGTTCATTCCGTCGACCGTATTTGGTAGTAATGACGCCTAGTAGATGAATAAAGAATTGATCACATTCATATACTGAGCTCAATATTTCGGATCTCGTGAATCTCTGCCTGCACAAATCGGCATTCAATCTACTAGGAATTTTCGAATGGACCCTAAGCAAGCTAAAAAGTATTGGCTTGTTCATTCCGTCGACCGTATTTGGTAGTAATGACGCCTAGTAGATGAATAAAGAATTGATCACATTCATATACTGAGCTCAATATTTCGGATCTCGTGAATCTCTGCCTGCACAAATCGGCATTCAATCTACTAGGAATTTTAGAATGGACCCTAAGCAAGCTAAAAAGTATTGGCTTGTTCATTCCGTCGACCGTATTTGGTAGTAATGACGCCTAGTAGATGAATAAAGAATTGATCACATTCATATACTGAGCTCAATATTTCGGATCTCGTGAATCTCTGCCAGCACAAATCGGCATACAATCTACTAGGAATTTTAGAACGGACCCTAAGCAAGCTAAAAAGTATTGGCTTGTTCATTCCGTCGACCGTATTTGGTAGTAATGACGCCTAGTAGATGAATAAAGAATTGATCACATTCATATACTGAGCTCAATATTTCGGATCTCGTGAATCTCTGCCAGCACAAATCGGCATACAATCTTTTAGGAATTTTAGAACGGACCCTAAGCAAGCTAAAAAGTATTGGCTTGTTCATTCCGTCGACCGTATTTGGTAGTAATGACGCCTAGTAGATTAATAAAGAATTGATCACATTCATGTATTGTGCTCAATATTTCGGATCTCGTGAATCTCTGCCAGCACAAATCGGCATACAATCTACTAGGAATTTTAGAACAGACCCTAAGCAAGCTAAAAGTATTGGCTGGTTCATTTCGTCGACCGTATTTGGTAGTAATGACGCCTAGTAGATGAATAAAGAATTGATCACATTCATATACTGAGCTCAATATTTCGGATCTCGTGAATCTCTGCCAGCACAAATCGGCATACAATCTACTAGGAATTTTAGAATGGACCCTAAGCAAGCTAAAAAGTATTGGCTTGTTCATTCCGTCGACCGTATTTGGTAGTAATGACGCCTAGTAGATGAATAAAGAATTGATCACATTCATATACTGAGCTCAATATTTCGGATCTCGTGAATCTCTGCCTGCACAAATCGACATACAATCTACTAGGAATTTTAGAACGGACCCTAAGCAAGCTAAAAAGTATTGGCTTGTTCATTCCGTCGACCGTATTTGGTAGTAATGACGCCTAGTAGATGAATAAAGAATTGATCTTATTCATATACTGAGCTCAATATTTCGGATCTCGTGAATCTCTGCCTGCACAAATCGGCATACAATCTACTAGGAATTTTAGAATGGACCCTAAGCAAGCTAAAAAGTATTGGCTTGTTCATTCCGTCGACCGTATTTGGTAGTAATGACGCCTAGTAGATGAATAAAGAATTGATCTCATTCATATACTGAGCTCAATATTTCGGATCTCGTGAATCTCTGCCTGCACAAATCGGCATACAATCTACTAGGAATTTTAGAATGGACCCTAAGCAAGCTAAAAAGTATTGGCTTGTTCATTCCGTCGACCGTATTTGGTAGTAATGACGCCCAGATCAGTTGTGATTTCGCAACGATGATTTTTTTGCTAACATCACTTGTAATAAAATCAGTAGTGATTTTTTATGCACGAGATCAGATGGAAACATCTTATTTTCAACCTAATACGAAATAAATGCACATAGTGCGATTTTATTATTTTTTCTTATTATTACTAACATGGCTAACGCTGTTGATATTTTATCTTTTTTAGAATGTTATGCGCAATAACATTCAGATGTTTAATTTAAAAAAATATGACGGTGTGGATACAATAGGTACGAATAATGTCTGAAACATATTGGAGTGTTGGTGAGCCTAAAATGAGTTCAATAAATATGTAAATATGGACAATGGAAAAATAAACTATATACGTATCGAAATCTTATAATCAGTAAGAGACCGAAGATCTTTCTGATTTGTTTGATCCGGGAATGGTCGCTAAGAAACTTCTATAACTTCCGCAAAACACACTCACGCGCCTTCGCATGAACATACGCTAGCACATACACTCACTTACAGTAAGATCTGATCTCGCTCTGTTCAATGCATTAGTTCAGAGATGAAAATTAGATGCGAAACAAAAATCTTTACTATGATAACATTGCAACCAACAAAATCACGTGGTGACTTGAATAATGAGATGACTGTTAGTACAATTGTACATTCTTATTTTTCGAATAAGAATTAGAAGAAAAATAAACTACTACCTATATGTTTTATAAAACTCAGTTTGAATATATTATTTCTAATGACATAACATATTATGGGATACAACAATAAATCTATTATTTGTGCACAATTTGAAATTGCAATTGTCTGCTTACGTTCAACACACATTACACGTATACAATAGCCTAACAAACGAAAACTTCATAAAAAAAATCAAATAAGATTATGTTTCTATCCTTGCTTTTCATTCCCTTCCATGTCATGACGGTGGCATCCGCTATCATATCATATCTCTGTTGACCACCTCCAAAGCGAGCTCACTGTTAACTTTGAAAATGTTGAACAAGTTCGTGGCGGGAGGTGGATAATGTCCTTTTGTGAGTATAATTCGGTCCCAGCTAATGTTGCTTCATTTTGTGTGAAAATCTACGTATCAGGACTCTGTTTCGTTGTAATTCGCACAAGTCACACGAACTCAACTTTCCAATACTCTTAGTGGTTCCTGAAAAATAATTCAACTTTATTACAATGCGCTCTAACTTGTATTACGAATAATGTATTACCGTGGAGTAATGAAACTGTGCTGTCGTCCGGGGATATAGATATCGCTAATCCTTTTCCTATACTTCACGAATGGGTCGTAGTTTCGGAAGAGTGAAGTATTAACGGTGACTTGGAATACCTGTGCAAAAATTGACATTTTAATTGAAAGAAACAGTTAATAAGCATATCAGAAAACAATTTGCACGAGTTAGTTCGTGTTGAACACGCATAGCGATCTATTCATTGTGTTCGGCTAGTGATTTCTCATTTTGCTGTTATTTGCGGCGTCCTACACTAACTTTGGACTCTAAGTTTTTGAAATAGTGTTCTAATCAGAGCGCTCAGAAAATGGTAAACAAACAATCGAGCATTTTAAAACGAGTAGTCTTAATTTCCTTATCGTAGTGATGATATTCTGATCAATAACTTGTGGGGAAGTATGGTAACGAAACTGAATAAATATGTAGTTAGTAATATCCAAGCTAGCAATTCTTCTTCATTGTTATGATCTACGATGCTTGATGATCCTTTTCACACCAATTGTGATCTCCATTATCAAAACATGTTTGCTACCTACAAAAAAAAACAAGATGTAATAAACGTTGAAAAATAAGTGTAATCAATTTTTCATGGAAAGATCCCCTCCTCTTTTCTTCGGGCTTGGGACCGACAACAATAATTGTGTAGTGATAAGATTGAGATGTGTGAAGAAAATATCAAACGAAAGCAGTCTATAGTTTCAAATCATAGAGTTCAATTATATTTGAACTATTAAAAACATTATTCGATTCGCTACACAATTAAGGTTGGCAGAGTTCGATCTAACCACGTTTGCTACTTTTATGGAAATGTATATTAGCACTTTTAATACATCACTATATCACTCGTTGATTCTAAGATAGTTTATATCATTCACACATAACGCATATATAATTAGTGATTGACAATTTTGTTGTGTATATTTTGGCGCACTCTATATTCCACCATCGACTACAAACTACGCAACGAATCCACTTCTGTGAACTAAAATTGGAAGCATTTTCATTGCGTTGCCCATTACATTTTGGACAAAAGTTTTTAACATCATCAGAGTTTGAAATTAAAATATTGAGAAGACGTTTTCGATACACGATCGGATTGAAATTTGTACCTAGCAATTCTTTGTTTCGTACAAAATTTTCTATATTATGTATAACATGAACACAGTGGTCTCCATCGTATTGTTCATTTATTAATCTATTTTTTACCTGTAACTTATTAATTATGTTAGTAATTTCTCTGAGCTTGTTATCTTCATGTCCATAAAGCCTGTCAGTTTGGTTTACTGTTTTTAACAAACAATGATACATGAAATCTGGGGCATGACGCTGAAATGAATCAAAGTAATAGAATTCTTTTTTTGTAATATCGATTATACCCACTGTGAAATGTTTTTTATACAACAAGGGCAATAAAATTATATCTGTATTGAAATATTGCTTAATAATATACTGTGCAATATCTGCAGATCCCGACTTCGCCAATCCGAAGAGCACTTGACTGTGATCAAAAAATATGACAGAAGCAATGAATTGGTTAATGGAACAAATAAATTTTAAGCAAAATTCCACGAGAAAATTCGTCAACCATGCATTCCAATTTTGATTCCACAATGAGCGAAGGTCACCATATTCAAGTGTATCTTTGTTTTTCAATATCACTTTCAATATATCACAGTTTCTGTCTCTAGATCTAATGAAATAGTCTGTGTCTTTCCAAAGCTCAATTGCACCGGACGTTGAGTAAATATTTGAAGATCGATTTATTTTATGACCTGATGTCTTGCTGTCAATTTCATCATTTCTATGAGATTCGCAATATTTTTCAGAACTATTGTTTATGAAGCTGAATCCTTCCAAAAACGAAGATTGGTATCCTTCAAAATTATTTTCTTCTGTTGAATTGAATCCTAAAAAGATTGATGATTGTAATCCATCAAAAATTGATTCATCTTTTTCGAGGAGAGCTTTACTAAGCTGACTAAACGTTTGATTATTTTCTTTTGTTACTGTTGATAAGCTCGTTACAGTATTAGCATTTGAGATATGTATTTTCGATATCAAATAATCTTCAGACGACAGTGATACATTTAAAGGACTTGAAGCAACTGGTTGCTTCATACTTTTTTCAAATTGTACTTCAGATGGTTTAAAAAAACCGGCAGATGTTTCATTCATTTCTATTGCTCCGAGAGCTGAATTAATTTCAGAGTCGTTCAGTGACAGATTTTCCTCTTCGATTATGGTAGTTAATCGTGTTTTTGTTCTTTCATCGGAATCTGAATCGATAACAGATGATTTTGAGGAACTGAGACTGGTCCGGTAAAATGTATTTGTAAAATGTAATTTTTTTATGGGTGTGCGCACAGCAACTGGACTTATGTTTTCAATTGAGTGTTTTGTCTGATTTTCCTCTTCGGTTATAGTACTTAATCTTGTTTTGGTTCGTTCGTCAGAGACCGAATCGAGTCCAGAGGAATTTGAGAGATTTAATCTGTTTTTGCTAAAAGATTTAAATTTTCTATTAAATGGTGTTGATGAAGCAACAGGATTCACATCTAACATTTTTTCTATTGATTGTTTCAAATTTTCTTGTGAATTTTGTTTTTCATTTTGCCTGAAATATGTGTTCATAATATCAATTGGAAACAATTCTCTACTGAATTTAACTTTTTTCTCAGCAAGATTGATGTTTTCAGACTTCATGCTTCTTTTTTTAAAAGTTTCTTTAGTTTTTTTTATCTCTGAAATTCTCATATTTGATATATCTTGACTTTTTGAAGACAAAATAGAGCTATCATTATGACTATCTGTCTTATTGATTTGTGTTTTGGGATTCGCAATAGATTTTCGTTTAATAGATTTTCTTTTTGGGCTGCTTTTAACATTTCGCGTTGCGCGTGTATTGGGCAGTCCTAGATCAAAAGCAATTATTTTAGGCATTATTTCGGGTTTGAAAATGTGCTCTATATGATCATCCAATCTAATGGGAGGGTTTCCGACAATTTTAGTATTTTTGATAGCAGTTTTTGTATTCTTATGATGTGCTTCTATAACGCCATTATTTGCTCGATTTCTCATGTTATTTTATTCCTCGTCAAAACTATAAACTTTGTAACATAGAGTCGGTGTTAGAAGGGGTAAATAAGTGATATATTTTCGCAAAATTTTAACAATAAAATCATAAGTTGTACCTTTTGTGCATGATTGGACGTTATTATATTTTTCTGAAATAAGTTCGTCTAAATCTCGGCGGCCCTTTTGGTAAAAAGGACTAGATTCATAAATTGTTTTAAAATGATGATCATTCTCATCTATGAAATTTGTATTGCATTTTTTCGTAATTTTATTTTCCTTTTCTGTCAAATCTACGTTACCACAATTGTCGACATACAATGAGAGATTTTTATAAGTGTGAATTTTCTCAGCACAACTATCTGCTATCAAATATGCCCATAACATTTTAAGTAATGCGTAAATTTCTGTGCATTCTTTCATATTATACACTGAAGTCAGTGCTTTTTTACAGATATCTCTATTAGGATCATTCTCATTGCTAAAAAAATTATCTATATCATTAAACAAGGCTTTGGAAATATGCGAGGTACACAATCGAATGACTACGATATCAATATCAGTACCCGAGTTTAGTGTAAGTTTGTCCATCATCGAAGCACAGGTTTGTAAGTACTTAACGATGTCCATTCCGTTGAATGATTTTATTAAAGCGTTCAACCCTGCCATTGAAAAATCTGACGTAACGGTTCTAAATACTGTATAGATATTTCGCGTAGTAGTCCTTTTTATAGAATTTATAATTTTTGTGATAAACACTTCAATATTATTTGTAGTATGCTCAGTCGTAAAAACTTCTGTCAAAGGAAATGTCGTTAATAATTTGTCATTCTCAGCGCATGGGAACCTGGTCACAAAACTATACATGAATACTTTCTCTTTAAGTGATGTCCTCGGATCTGACCAAGCACCACCGGTGGCATCAAAATAAAAATCTAGGGCACCGTGTATTTCACTAGCTTTCAGAACGACTGATATTTGTTTCTGACTTAATAATATCATCGTAAAAGGTTTAAAGTCCAAATATTTAACAAACGTATTTCTTTCTGTAGCTATTTTCTCTAAAGCTGCCCAGGTATTCGTATCTTTACGTAGTAATGCTCTAGCCTCTGATGCTATTTTTCTTATTGTTTCGTCGGATGTAAGTCGTCCTAAATCTCGTGTTAATTTAAACTTTTCGCAATTAAGCCCTACCGAAAGCGTTTCATTTTGTTTAAACTTTGTTGGACAAATTTCTAACAGTTTTTCTTGGGCACTAACTCGTTCTTTACCTCGTGCTTGACAAGCCATGTTTTTTGGATGATGGATCTCGACCATATCATGAAAAACGTTAAATGCTATGTCATCCATGCCATTAGTATCGAAAGTAGCTTTACAAATAAACCTTTTACATTCCATATTTTGACATAATGTATGTATTACTATATTTCTTTTAGAATTATTGAGTGGTGTGGTGTCTTTTTTAGTGACGACGTACCAAACGCATGTGGATGTACACGTCTTATCAGGTCATGGTAAGAAAAAATGTCCTTTTTTTCACTCATTGTAAAAACCTTTTTTCTTAAATCAAATGTTTCTTTGTAATTGACAAGTCGTTTTGTTGTAGGATGTATTATTTGATTAAATTGTGCTCTAGTCCATGAAAACTTAAAACCCGAATCGAAAAAATCTTTAGAATAAAACCTTAGTTTTCTGTTATCTCGCACATTAGTATTTCCAACGCGTGAATTTATGGACATGTTTTGTTCTACATCGTCATTTTTCTCTGCTATTCCCAATTTTTGTGCAGTTTTGATGTTTACATTCGGTATAACAAATGAATCATTTGTATATGTATGAGTAGACTCGTCATGGAACAAATTAAAATTTAGTTTAGTTTGATTTATACCGTTTGACGTGACATTGTAGTCAAACGTGGTTAGATCTTTTATTGTACTTATATGACTTCGTTGAATCACGTTTTCTTGCTTGCAGTTAGTTGTGTGTATGTTGTGATTTTTCAAATCTTCTGGATAATTTATGTTATCGTCATCAATCTCATTATCTTGCTTAGTTTCATTTGGTTCTGCAGCATCATTCACCAGGTTTGTTGTATATTCAATATTCATTGGTATTGTATTATTTACAAACTCCGTCTGCTCTAAATTAGTAAGTTTTGTTTGTTCGTAAATTAGTTTTATGTGAGATGATACATGCAAATCATTTTCACATTGAGATATTGATAGTTTTTGGTCATTTTCATTTTCTATGTGGTGACTGTGTTCTATCGTTTTTATCGATCGACTGATATGATAATTTAATATTCTTAGTTGTTTATTAATCAAGCATTTCTTAGTATTCATACCTAATTCAAATCTCAATTTTTCAAAAATGACAGAGGAAGACTTTAAAGGTAAGTCTGTCGGATGACATCTGTGTTCTTCCAGAATTCTGATTATTATTTCTATATTTTCTTTAGACGAAAGATTGATGCGAGCGTTTCTTGGCATTTTATCAGCCATTTTCAATGGTTTATATTGCAAATGTAATAAAAAATGCAGAAAGTGAAAAAATAAAATATAGAACAAGAATAATAACTATAAAAAATAGCATGCAATAAAAAACATGCAAATATAACTTACCAAACGAAGTGCAAGAGTACGCTTTTGATTTTGGATAACCAGACCTGAAAAATAACGGTAATAATAATAATAATGTAGTTCACTTACTTTGAAAATCAACTCAGCAAATTAACTTTTACCCTGGGAAATAGTTGATTTGCCGTCCCTATCGTTGATGTTGATGTGCAAGTTTTTATCTTTAAAAGCAGTCTTGGCATTACATTTCAAAAAATGTCTCCAATTTAAAATGATGGCCGTCAGGTGAGCCAGGAGATTGGTTCAGGCCTAACTAGCCGCCCAACAAACAGTTCTTACAAACAATCAAAACGAAAATATGACTCGAAATAATCTAAAATAACCAACGCGACGAACATACGACTTACGATTGGAAGTTCGGCGCGTGGAACTGCAAATCGTTTGGCTTCCAAGAACATGACATGATGAGCTGGAAATTCGCAGCTTCAATGTAGTAGGACTGCAAGAACTTTGTTGGATGGGACAGCAAGTGTGAAAAAGCGGATATCGAACGGCTACCTTCTATCAGAGCTGCGTATTAGGAACGGGATTTATAGTGATGGGCAAAATGCGCGTGATTGGGCGGCAGCCAATCAATGACATGATGTGCGTATTTAAGATCAAGGGCCGCTTTTTCAATCACAGCATCATAATCGTACATTACCTGCACGAAACCAGATTCGAGGAAGACGCACAGCTGGAGACTGAATCTCGAGTTGCTACGTAGCATTATACAGGGTCCGCCATCTAACTTTATTTTTTGAACTAGCGGTTATTTCGACATTGGTATCTTTAATGTCACTTCTGATTTGACAGAAACTTAGTTTTATCCTTCCGCTGAACGAAAATGGTTGTGTATATGCTTGAGGAATGCGTTATCGCTACGCCAACTGGGCTTGCGATTAGCATGAAGAAGACGCCGATTGTTGCCAAAAAATCATCTTCTCGGATGAGGCACATTTTCATCTCGGCAGGTATGTTAATAAGCACAATTGTCGCATCTGGAGGACGGAAAACCCGCACGTTATCATTGAGAAGCCGATGCATCCTCAGAGAGTGACGGTTGGGTGCGTATTTTGGTCTGGCGGCATCATTGGGCCATTTTTCTTCGAAAATGGGGCAGGAGCCGCCACCACGGTCAATGGTGAGCGCTAGCGCGCCATGATTAGCGATTGGTTCTTCCCGTTACTTGAAGAGGAAGACTTGGACACCATTTGGTTCCAACAAGACGGTGCTCCGTGCCACACAGCCAACGCTACGATCGATCTTCTGCGCACAGTCTTCGAAGATCGAATTATCAGTCGAAATTCGGATGTCGTTTGGCCGCCTCGGAGCTGTGATTTGACACCGTTAGACTATTATCTTTGGGGGGCTGTCAAAGATAAGTGTTATGTGGACAAGCCAGAGACAATTCAAGCCTTGAAGGACAACATTCGTCCAGCCATAGCTGAAATAAAGCTGCATACAATCGAAAATGTACTAAAAAACTGGACCGACCTTATGGCGTACTGCAAGGTCAGCCGAGGCAGCCATTTGAATGAAATTATATTCCACAATTAACCGGAAGGATTGTACTTTAATATGAAAAAATAAATTTTGAAATCGGATGAACCGTTTGTTTTAAAAAAAAAAGTTACATGGGGGACCCTGTATTACCGAGAAATACGCACATCAGCTGGAGTTAGTGGTTTCAATTGAAATTTCAAATTTTCAATTGAAAGCTCTGCAACCAATTACGCTAAACAAATCAAGAGAAACGAGTTCAAACCGCACCGGATACAGTCGCAAAGCTGGTCAAGGCAGAGTAATATTTTACTCTCGACAGAAACAACGCAGTGACTGATTCCCTAAGTTTACTGTCGCGATGTTAAACAGTCGTTCGCACTGCACGCGAATAGCTCTCGGCTCCTGGAAAATTTTTCTGGCAACTTAACCAAAAAAAATCTTTTTCAAGGCTACCTGAATCACTAACAGTCTTTTTGAAGACTAACAATTAGTCAGCCTTTCTCAAGGCTATACAAAGAGTGTTATTCTAATATAATCAGTATTTTTCAAGACTAAGAAATTAATCAGCCTTTTTTAAGGCTAGCTATTCAAAGAACTATTCTTCGAACTAATCAGTCTTTATAAAGACTACCACAAAATCAGTCGTTATCAAGACTTTTCCAAACTAGGAGTCTAATCGAAGACTACTTTACAACTCTTAGCTGGTTACTTTACAGTTGTTTATCCCAGTAATCCGACTTGTTTCTCTTCCGTGAAAAATCTGTCTACAATTGATCTGGTTCTAACAGATCAAAGTCACATTTGTAGTGAACCGATTACACATGGTGACTTTGACTCAGATCATCTTCCTGTAACATTCAGACTTTCCAACGAAGCTATAATTAATCAAATTAGTTCTATATTCAACTATCATAGAGCTAATTGGGTAGATTACAGATCTCACATTGAAAATCATGTGGATCATGAAACTATTTTACAAAATTCTGCGGACATCGACACAGCAATTGATAATTTGAATCATTACATTATCGAAGCTAGAAATCTTTCAGTTCCCAAAGCTCAAACTAAATTAAATTCTCCTATCATCGATGACAATCTTCAACTGCTCATTCGGTTGAAGAATGTTCGTCGACGACAATATCAACGTTCTCGTGATCCTGCTATGAAAAACATAGTTAAGGATTTACAAAAAGAAATTAAACATAGATTTACTCTTTTGCGAAATGAAAATTTCGCTGATGAAGTTGAAAAAATTAAACCATATTCTAAACCTTTCTGGAAACTTTCTAAAGTTCTTAAGAAACCTCAGAAACCAATTCCTGCTCTCAAGGAAGGAAATCAAATATATCTTACAAATGGCGAAAAAGCTCAAAAACTTGCTCTGCAGTTCGAAAGTGTCCACAATTTTGATTTGAACGTTGTGAGTCCTATTGAAAATGAAGTCTCACTGAAATATGATCATATTTCAACCCAAGTGTTATCACAAGATGACATTATTGAGACGAATTTTGATGAAATTAAATCAATTATTAGGAAACTCAAAAACATGAAGGCTCCTGGTAATGATGGAATTTGTAATATTCTTATAAAAAATCTTCCCGATGTTGCCTTGAGACTCCTGGTTAAAATTTTCAACATGTGGTTTTCATTAGCTTACTTCCCAAAAGGATGGAAAAACGCTAAAGTAATTCCTATCCTGAAACCTGCTAAAAATCCAGCAGAAACATCAAGTTATCGACCAATTAGCTTACTTTCTTCTATCAGTAAACTTTTTGAAAAAATTATTGAGAATGATGTCTCATATAAATGAGAATTCAATTTTTTTACCAGAGCAGTTTGGATTTCGTCATGAACATTCAACTACTCATCAACTTGTCAGAGTAACGGACATGATAAAAGCAGATAAATAAATAAATAAATGATAAAAATAATCAACTTGTCAGAATAACGAACATGATAAAAGCAAATAAATCTTCTGGGTTATCCACTGGAGTTGCTCTTCTAGACATAGAAAAAGCATTCGACAGAGTTTGGCACAAAGGATTAATAGCAAAAATGTCTGATTTCCAGTTTCCTATTTATTTGATCAAAATGATTCAAAATTATTTAATTGTTCGTACTCTTCAGGTTAGCTATCAGAAATGTAAATCTGAATTGCTACCAGTACGAGCAGGTGTTCCGCAGGGTTCGAGCGTAGCTCCAATCTCGTATAATATTTAAATATTTTCAGTGATTATCTGTCAAAATGGAAAATTAAACCAAAGAGCTTCTTATCTTAAACCAAACAATAATCACATTCTCAAATTGAATGGCTTGGAATTGACATGGTCTGATCAAGCAAAATACTTAGATTTAACGTATGACCAAAAACTCACTTTCAAGGAACACATTGAAGGAATCCAGGCAAAGTTCAATAAATATAATAAATGTTTATATCCTCTTATAAACAGAAATTTTAGGCTCTGTTTAAAGAACAAATTATCAATTTATAAACAAATTTTCCGACCAACCATGCTTTATGCAGTACCAATTTGATCAAGTTGTTGTTCCACCAGGGAGAAACCGTTTCAAAGGATTCAGAATAAAATTCTGAAAATGATTTAGAAGCTTCCTCCCTGGTTTAGTAAAAATGAGTTACGCAGACTCACACATATAGAACCATTAGATGTAATGTCACATAATATTATAAGCAAATTCCGACAAAAATCGATGCAATCTTCAATTGAATCGATTCGCTCTCTGTATTAGTTAGTAAGTATATAAGTTCCTTTATCCCATAACACAATACAAGTAGGTTTACAATTTTCCCTTCACAAAAATCACAGGTTTGCGGAAGCTACTTATGTCTTAATGGTAATAACCAAATCATGTATATAATAGGGCTTATGGATGAACACCCAATTTGAAACTTAATAATTTAAGTTTAACTCATATTTCAACAAATATTTATTTAAAAAAAAGTAAGGGTATGTAATGTCAGAGACATAACTGAATGTCGTGAATACAAATAAAACTTTCACGCTTTCTTCATACTTCCGAGTATCAATTAGTTGATCGATTATGTGAATTGTGTATGCTTTTCCCCTTTCCACAAAAATTTGAAACGATGCATCTAAACTAAAGTACGGATTAGTTACATCAAACATTCTGAGACACAATTTAATATTACGAAATAATCATTGTAGTTCTTTATGATAAAATAAAAGTGGAGTTCTTATTAATAGTAGAGTTCTTATTTCGATGGATACGACTGACTTCCGTCATGCATTTTCAAGCTGACCAGTAGTGGGTAAGATACTGAAATGGTTGGTGAAGCGTTCACAACCGATTACAATCTTCCAGTAATGAAAATAGGTCTTATGGTCTTATACACAGTTCATGAATTTCGTTTGGATTCGGCTTCCGGATACGGAATTACATTACCCACCAAAAATGTGAAAATAATTCCTCAAATTTGATTTCCACAAATTTTCAATTCACATAGACTCAAAACCCTGCTTTCGGAGGTAGGGTGCTTAGTGTAAAAATGGCAGTTTCAAGAATTTTTATTTGCTATTAAATTTCTCTAGTTTGCCGACCATGAGAGTCTGTAACCAAATAAACCAACCATTGATAATCCCATAAAAGATCTGCTGAATTCCATTCAAGTCCGACTACCGGTACATTTTTTTCCGAAATTCAAATCTTCATAGCGAATCGAAAATAAATTGGTAGGTCATATTAGTATTTGGTTGAATGAACCGAATGTCACTATGCCGATATCCAGATTTTGATTGCGAAAGTACCAACAATAGTAATGAAATGTAATAGGGTAGGTATTTTGGCCACTTCATATATTTTGGCCCACCTTACAAACTTTATGGATTTAATCGATGTTAAGTAACCCATGTTGCATCAATTTAAAGCTAATCAACAGTTTTTACCAACTTGAATTCAAAGTAGTACATGAATGTAGCAATATTATGCAACAGAAATTTTCAAAACTATTTTCTAAACTTTTTTAAATCGTAGTATTTTAGGAAATTTCTGCTGTTATATACAGGAGAAAATGAAAATGAGAAAGGCTTCATTACACCACTAGGTGGATTAAAACAGGTTTTTGCCTTTCTCATATAGAAAGGTTATGCAATCACTGTGAAAACCGACTTTTGAACCGAGGCCCGGAGGGCCGAGTGTCATATACCATTCGACTCAGTTCGTCGAGTACGCAAAATGTCTGTGTGTATGTGAGTATATGTGTATGTAACGTTTTTTTTTTGCACTAGCTTTTCTCGGAGATGACTGAACCGATTTTCACAAACTTAGATTCAAATGTAAGCTCTTGTGGTCCCATACAAAATTCCTGAATATCATTTGGATCCGACTTCCGGTTCCGGAATTATGGGGTAAAATGTGCAAAAAATTGTGAAAATAAGTGCACTAACTTTTCTCAGAGATGGCTGAACCGATTTTCACAAACTTAGATTCAAATGAAAGGTCTTGAGGTCCCATACAAAATTCCTGAATATTATTTGGATCCGACTTCCGGTTCGAGAGTTATAGGGTAAAATGGACAAAAAAAAAGAAAATATATGTTCTAACTTTTCTTATAGATGGCGCGACCGATTTTCACAAACTTAGGTTCAAATGAAAGGTCCTGTGGTCCCATATGTAATTCCTGAATTTCATGCGGATCCGACTTCCGGATCCGGGAATATAGGGTAAAGTGGGTTAAAAATTGTATACCATCATTAAAAATGGGGAAAAACCTTAAAAAAATTCTAAATCGACCTCAAATGTTTTCCAATTGATAGTTTTTATCAGTAGACGGTCAAACAAACCGATTTCGGTTATTCGATATTATTCATTAACAAAAAAAAACCTGTTTTAATCCATCTAGTGGTGTATTGATGCCTTTCTCATATCAATCATAATATCATATATAATACTGTGGTATTCTTCAAAATAATTTTCTTCGATTCTTAAAAAATAACCGAAATCGGTTTGTTTGACCGTCAGTGATGGTATACAATTTTTAACACACTTTACCCTATATTTCCGGATCAGGAAGTCGGAACCGCATGACATTCAGGAATTACGTATGGGACCATAGGACCTTTCATTTGAATCTAAGTTTGTCAAAATCGGTTCAGCCATCTCCGAGAAAACCTAGTGAGATTATTTGACACATACACACACACAGAGAGAGAGAGAGAGAGAGAGAGAGAGAGAAATTGCTCAGCTCGATGAACTCTGAGTCGAATGGTATGACACTTGGCCAATTTTCACTAGTCGGTTTTTCATCTGATTGCATAACCTTTCTATATGAGAAAGGCAAAAAGATCTTGAATTCAATAATAAAAACGTGTTTAATCCACCTAGCAGTGAGATGATACCTTTTTTTATCAATCCGCATCTGTTTTTTGCATGAATATTCTTCGGTGTTCGTTTTAAGCGACAATTTGAGATTTTAATCACTCATTGCTCTGTAATGTCGAAACTGCAAATCGGATCGAATTTGAATCTAGAAGTGGGACAATCGATTAAACATTCCATGATATGTCGAAGTAAGTTCCATTTTAGAGTTTACGGTAATTTAAAGTACTTCCAGAGCCGGTATTCAGGAATCAGCATAACCCAAACCGATTCGTATGGCCATATGACGAATAAATTACAACAGTTTTGAGTCCAACTTTGAAGCTTTTCGGGATTGTCATCTTCTATATCGGTTTGAATTTAAAAAAATCATCATCATGTAATTCGAGAACCGGAAGTTGGATAAAATTAATTTATTTTTGTACGTATGTATAAAATTAATTAATTTTGTATATAAGTTTGTTTTAATTTGAATTTTTGTTTCTGAAATTTGATTAGGCTTTTTTTGAGAAAACGATTGAGCTTTGAGAAACGATTTTATACTGGAACCGGAATTCGAAAATCGGTATGGCCTAAGTCAGATAAATTCACCTGAGTAGCTGTATAGTTTACATTTGTTTTAAAATATTTGAAAACCAGTGAAGACATCTTTGAGAAATCAAAGCACGAATTAAATTTTTAGGTGCCTTCTGATTCGACAACTGAATACCACTAAAACTGAAAAAAGTTAATTTTTTTATCGACTATCCAAATCTGCTAACCCGATAAACCTGATTAATTTATGTGGAATAGACATTTTTATACTAATCACCCTGTATCCCCGAAACCGGAAGTTGGATCTGACTGAAGAGTAAGATGTTTTATAGAATCTTGAAACTTTTCATTTGAATCTTAGATGATTCTTAGATTTCATTTGAATCTTTGATCGGTTCAGCCATCTACGAGAAGAATGAGTTACACAATTTCGACTTCGTTTCATATATCATCCTGTAGTTCCGGAACCAGATGTCGGAACTAAACATAATGCAGGAACTTTATTTGGGAGCATACGGCTTTTCGTATGAATCTGAATTTGTAGAAAAGAAATTTTCCGAGAAAATTGAGTGAAATTATTTGTCACACAAGCATGCTGATCTCGACGAACTGATTCGAATGGTATATGGATGTTATGTTCTTCCAGCATTTATTGCTGTAAGTAGTTTAAAACAATATAATTAAAAAAAATTCTGCCATCATCTGGTTTATATATGTCATATTCGAACGATTATGTTGCCAAAAACGAGTCGTGCTAAAATCGGTCCGAGGCTAAATGTAATGAAAAAGGATGCTGTACACTGTCTTTTTGGTACTTAGAAACAATTGTATGTAACAGTATAAAAAATCGTGTTTTCCGTTGCTCACAAGCATTTCTTTGTCATACAGCGCTCAAAACTCCCACTGCTGGAATAGGGGGAAAAGTCGCTTACACAAAAATTTCGATATCTCCGTTAAAAATGGACGGATTTTAACAATCTATGGCTTGTTTTATAGGTATTACCGTGCGAAATCTAAGTCTGAAAACATATTCTGTTTTCAAGGTCAATTGTGACAGATACTGTCAAAAAACTGAAAATTTTGACATAAAACTTCGTATAACTCAAAAAGTAAACATCCGATCTCAAAACCATTCAATAGCGTTTTGGGTGACGGGGAGACCTTTCATTTGCGACTAGTTTGATCAAAATCGGTCCAGCCATCTCTGAGATCTCGACCTCTTAGTTGACAACACACATGCAGACACACACACATATACACACACACAGACATTTGCTCAGTTCGTCGAGCTGAATCGATTGATATATGTCATTCGGCCCTCCGGGCCTCGGAAAAATTTTCTAAAGTTTGAGCGAATTCTATACCTATTTTTTATATATATAAAAAAAGGTAAAAAATACAAATACAGGCAAGTCTTTGTTCCAATTCTATCTGAAGCAAGCTTTAAGATGAAGAAGCGTGCAGCGGGCAAAATGGATCGATCAAATTGAAGACAACCTGCTGGCGGCGAACAGCCACGAATCGAGTTGAATGGAGACGCCTCCTGTATACAGCAGAGACCCGCGTGGTCTACGACTGAAAGAGTG
>NC_080570.1:9595160-9597660 GCF_030247185.1 Malaya genurostris | reverse complement strand
ATTATTGCACTGGTTTCTGTTTAAAAAAATGCTGGTCCGAAAAAACATAAGTCAAGCAAAGTCCTGGCATTACATTCCTTTTGTGGAATTTGGCCTTTCTGTTTCAACAGACTTCGCAGCCGATTCTTAGTGTACAGAATCATTGCATGGCTAGTACTATGGATCCTACTGACACTAAGAATCCTTCCAGGTCGGGGCTCGAACATACGACAACTGGCTTGTAAGACCAGCGTCCTATGCATTGAACCGCCAACCCCTAACCTTACCCAATTACACACATTTCTGAAGATTTTCCATGTTTAATTGTAGTTTACACTAAAAAAGTAGTAGTAATTATTTTGAAATCGATTTTCTTCTACTCTGAGTTTGTTTTCATTGCTGATATCTACACACTAAGAAAATTTCGCAGAATTCGGTAGTTTCTTACCGAATTTTCAACAGCTGAACATTCGATAATCAGTTCGGTAATTAAATTGATTACCGATCGTTCGATAATTGCTGTCAAACTGTCAAACAACTACCGTAAACTGTAAACCAAATGGATGTAATTGATTGTTCGGTAATTTTTTGTTTGTTTGTTTTGCTTTGGTTAAAATTCAGTATTTTCGGATTTTAAAAAACAACACAAATTCACAAAAACGAATGAAGAAAATTCCAACCTGGTGTGGCTATGGTTTTATTCCACGAAAAAAGGGTCAAATGTTCCGGCTGACCGAACCTGAACCAAGTAAAATGCCCCATCCTAAATAAACATTAGTTTTTGCACAATAAACTATGATCAACATTACCACCCCATAGTAAAAACTTTTTTTTCCACTTGTGCTATGATTTTGCAAAAGAATTAATTTGTTTTGATAAGAAATCGCTAAAAAGGTGAAGTTATGAAAAATTTTCCTGCCGATTTGACAGCTCTTGCTGAAAGCAGAATCCCCAGATGAGAATCGCCTCTACATTTCATTTTAGCGTTCTTGTACGAATAGAGAAATGAAGGACGCAGATTTTTTTCGGATTACAGGCTTTTGTCTAAAAATAACAAAAATCAATCAAATTGACAGCAAATTGATAAAAACATCAATGTATGTTTCGATTTCGGTTTCAATTCCTATTTAAAAGCTATCGTATGTTCTTAGATCAATTTTTGATAAATCGATGAACTGTTGATTTATCTTTGAGGTCTGCAATTTTTTCCACTTTTTCACTGTATCCACTGAATAACAACATAAAACGATGTGTTGTGTTTTACTATTGAATCGAACTACATGTGTTTAACACTTCATTTTCTAGTGAGAATTTGTACAGCACAAATGTATGTGTAAAGCACTTGATTCGGTCAACTGTGTTGCAATTGAAATCTATGTGGGAAACAATGTGGCATTCGTGTGAAATTCATTGAGAATCTAAATGTAACGATATATCTTATCGTTTTGATGTGCGTTGAACATAAATGTAGCATGATTTCCACTAAATTTCAATAGGTTTTACACTTATTTTACGAGTTAAGTGTATGTTTTTATGAGTTTCATGTGTTCTATAAGTAGGGTAACAGAGGTATTTTGGGCCTCTTTAGGATTGATTTTATTTTGGCCCACTTTGTACAAATATCCACCAAATGTTGTGATGTCTTTGAATAACCCTTCCGCAATAGATAATTTAATATGATAGGCATCAAATTGATGCAACATGGGTTACTTAACATGGATAAAATCCGATAAAATCGATGAAGTTTGTTAGGTGGGCCAAAATATATGAAGTGGCCAAAATACCTTTTGTTACCCTAGTGATATTTCGAATGCTTTGCACATGATGCCAAGACGTAAAATACACTGGTGGCGTGATAAGACAGTTTTGGTTGTATTGGTAATTTTCTCACAAAATTAAGTATTGCGCGCCGAGATTCAAGCATGTAAACATAAACAAACGACCATTTCAGATCGGGATTTCACTTCTAAGTTACTCCAGTTGTCGTGCAGCCTGGCGAATCTTTGGCACTTATTGAAAATCTGGACATATTTTTTCAAGGGCTTGCAAGGTAACGTCGAAATATAGAAAATTTTACACACATCCGATTCTATTCATTTCGTTGGAGGAAGGATTTGGCGGATCGCACTATGGTATCTATTACAGTTATTATGAATAATGGAGTGATTGTGCTGTGGGTGGCATTTCAAATGCAGGTGATGAAAACGACTGAAACATCCCGGAACAAAACACCGTATTTCACTGTCAATATTTTCGCAAACAGAACCAAATCTAAATATTTTCATAAAAGCAACTCCCGAAACGTCATTTGTTTATGTTTTTTCTTCTTCACGTCTCTCTGTTATTCCAAAATAAAATGACAACCGCACTAACACATAGAAAAACGTGATCACCAGGTATTTTACATCGTGACATGATGCTAGCGTGCAAATTATTTTCAGTGTCGAGAAATTGCTGCCTTTCTTGAAAATAATGTCTGCAGACATTTTTTCGGATTTATTGATTTTTGCAACCCTGCCTG